>NW_019524830.1:90460-148978 GCF_002814215.2 Seriola lalandi dorsalis | reverse complement strand
TGAACTGAAGCTCAGTCGTACCCGCAGTAAGGTCTGTTTGTCTTCACTGTATTCCACCTTTGCAGATGACAGGTTGATGACAGCTCTCTCGACGCTGTCCCTCTCGCTGCGGTACAGGTAGACGTAGGGCCTGCGCACCACCACGTAGCGTTTCACCCAGCCACTAGTGTGGGGCTCCAGGAAGTGCAAGTAGCCCTTCTTTGACACAATGGGGCTGCATATGATGAAAGAAATACTATTGTTATGTCAAAATGAGAAAAACGTGACCACAACTGCTCTTAAATTGTGCTTATTCCCTAAATGAAAACAGTTAAATGCAGTGTGTGTGTGTGTGTGTGTGTGTGTGTGTGTAGTCTGACCTGACACGAATCTCCTGTATGTCAGGAACAAAGGTGTATCCTCTGAGAGCTTTCTTTCTGTCCACTGGGCTGTACGGGTCCAGATCTGGGGTGGATGCTCCTGAACTGGGTTCAGTGTGTCTTCACAACATAAACAACATGTTCATAATGTGACAAAAAGGAACCAACGTTTAACCAAGTCAATTCCTGGACTTATTCACAACACATTTAAAAGTGAAGTGAAAGTGAAGTTTCTACCAATAATGGCTTATCAATCAAACAGGTACAGTTTAAGCAATAACCCATGATGTCTCACTCTTCTTATGCACATGTCAGTTTAAATGAGAACATTTCATTTGTCATGTGCAGTACTACCGATGCTTCAAAGTGAAAATTTATATGAGAAAATAACTGTGATGATGTCATTTGGGTTACAAACTTGGGCTGTGAAGTGTTGAGGAAACAAGGATCAAACTGACAGAGTGTCTAATGAAATACTGTGTTGCATCATGGGAAATGTAGGATCCAGAGCTTTATGGGCTTGACTTATAATATGGTTAAAAGTCAGGGTATCTTGGTGCTCTGCTGCATTGATTTAACTATTCTTTAATTTTCAAACTTTCTCTTGCAAGTCCACCTATATGGAAGCGCAACAGTAACTGACACCATTCAAGAGTGATTTGATCTATAGCAACTTAGTTTAAGATTTTAAAGTCTTCACTGCTTCCTAGGGGATCCTAGTTTTCCTGCAAAAACAATCTGCTTCAGAAAAGGAAACATTTGGCATTTATAGAGGCACCAACAAACAGCAGTTTGTTTTGAGTAAATGTTTTCTTCAGTCCTGTAAACCATGACACTGTCTTGGGAAACACTGGATACTGTGAAGGGTAAGAGCATGTATATACCTGATATCATAGTGTCCCTCAACCAGTGACGGGCAGGTAGAGGATGGAGTGAGCGTGCTCAGTCCAGACGATGACGATTCCCTCATTAGTGATGCAGACATCTCAGAGAGCTAAAACACACCCACACATGTACACACACACACACACACACACACACGCACACACACACACACACACACACAACAAATCATGCACAGAGAAGAACACACACAAGACACGAGGGACAGACACAGATACAGACAAAACATACCAGCAAACAATTAAGCACGTACAACACAGACATGCATTCAGAAAACAACTCAAGTCAGACAATTTGTCATTTTCTAGCAATGTACTGCAGAACCATCTCTGTACCAATGTGTAACACAAATCCTCATTATGTCTAAGAGCCCCTCGCTGATTAATATGTTAAAGAGGACATGCAGGAGTAAGATCAGGTTAGTGGAAGCCTCGCAGTCTCTGAGGAGGGGGGGGGCAGTGAGGGATAAGGTCGGCGGGAAAAAAAAAAAGGAGCGGATACTAAATTATTTTGAGGGATGAAATGTGGCTACATAGATTTTTATAGACAGAATGACAATTACTATGTCTCATGCAGCTCATTCAAACAAACTCTGAGAATTACTAGTGAATAATATTTAACCAACGTCTACTGAGTGATTATGAAGATGGAAAACATAAGTTTAACAGAAGTGAGTGATATGAAATTAGACGGGATGAGGAAGAGAAAAATGTTAAAAAGACAAAAATATGTGCTCAACAAATGATTGAATGACTTGAATGAGGGAGGGTGAAGGGCGGGGCTTAAATATTTTGCGAGGGTACAGCAAGTAAACGTTAGGTTCAGAAGGATTACTGGGCCGGGTTAGAGGGCCTAGGCTGGGGCTCACCTTGCTCTCACTGGCACTGCTGCTCACCTGGCTGTACTCCCTGTTGAAGGTGTGCATCAGCAGACGCAGACACTAAAGAGAGGAAAGTGAAGCAGATTTTTTTTTTTTTGATGATGCTGAATATAAGATAAGCTAAGACAAAAGTTCTGGAGGACTCAGAGAGCAGCAGTCACCTTGGCAGCCAGCTCCCTCTGCCTCTGGTTGGGGCTCTCGAGGGCAGGGCTGTTGCTGGGACTGTGGCTGAGGACGGGACTCTTTGCAAAGTCGCTGATGTCGCTGCTCTTGTAGAGCGCTTCCTGTCCCGCCTGCAGAGTCGCCTCCAGCTTCTCCCTCAGCAGCAGGTAGTGCCTGGTCTTCTCCACCTAAAACCACATGCACATGCAAATGATGGATTTACAAGAAATCTCCTTTGCATCTTACACCAGAGTGGATGAATGCATCACTTGCTCATTTTATTTTTTCTCTTTGCTTCCAATTTTCAAACTAAACTATCACAGTTGTTTTGCCACCGTCAACTTTCTGTGAAGTATCCACCAACTGTAGTTTCTGTATACAGGTAATCTGATGTTAGGTCATGTGTTTACAGAGTCATCCTTCATTTTCACATCTAAAACACCTGGTTTAAATAAATCATCATTCTGTTACTGTCCAGTGAAGTTGTGTTAATTTCTGAGCTAAATAAACTATTAAAAAAAGTGGATTATCAGGAAAATGCATTACCACAAAACTGTTTTTTTCCTCATAAAATGTGATGTTTTGGATATACATGGTTTCACAGGACTGTACAATTTGGTGACTTGCCTGGTGTCCGGTTGCTTGTAGCAAAACTGAGCTTGAATCTAAATTTAGACTGATTTTGTGAGGCTATAATAAACCGTACGTATTCCACTAAAAACACTTTCCGAACTTGTCTTTTCTATGTGTCACCTCTTCAGTCTACAAACTGACCTCCTGCAGTAAACTGAGTTTCTCCAGCTCCCACTGGTGGTCAAGGATGAGGCTGTCACTGCGAGGCCTCCATCCAGCCAGGTTCTCCTCTCCTCGGACGTAGGCCACCGAGGTGTCCAGCACACGCCTCCGACGACGCTGCATTCCTGAGGAGAAAGAAGAAAAACAGTCCACACCTCTAGCACGACAAAACACAACAAATCATGTTTGAGATCATTTTTTTATGGATGATTCTTCTTAGTTTTATTCCCATCTCACCTGGACTTCCGTTGTCCGCCACATGGCAGAGAGTGACTTCATAGACTCCTGTGACACGGTTACTGAGATGGAGAGAGGCAACATTTCAACAGTGCATTCGAAAGGGAAGTAGTTGCTAATTAAAAAACATTTACATTTTAAAAGACCGTCGTATAAACAGATGTTGTCATCCAGATTCAGACTGTATGAATCAATGAATCTGTACCTCTCAGAGGGCCGGAGGCAGCCGGTGCTGAAGAGGTTTCTGATGGAGCGGGAGGCCGGCAGCTTCGTGTCACGGGAGTAAAACACCATGCAGAAATCTTTGGTGATCACTGTTGGCTGAGTGCAGTTCTCCATCTAGTTAAAATACACAGGAAATTAACAAATGAGAATCCATTCACATGAGTGCAAAGTGTCTGGTCACAGTGTGGCTGAGCTGCTCTCAGTTTTTAATAAATATTTATTTGAGAAAAAAATGAAAATGAAGAATAATCTCGATTACCTCAAGATAAGCAGAGAGGGTGATGTAGATCTTCTCCCCGTAGGGAGTGACTCTGTTCAGAAGCAGAGAGTTGTGCATGGAGCTGTCCCATGCTGCCTCAAATCGGTAGAAAGTTCTGATATGAGAAAAACAAAACACCATCATCTATGTGCATGGTTTTTAAAGAGGAAAGAGTCAACCTAACAAAAAAAAAAAAACCCAGAGAGCTGTGTGACATCTTGTTATCAGAAACAATAATTGAAAAGATAAAAAAATGATTGTCATTATACCTATGATCAACTCCCAAGGAGACGCTGGCATTAACAAAGAATAAAGAGAAAAAGGACAGGAGTTAGAAACTTTTAACTGCAGCTGTTAAAAGTTTAAACTCAGCAAACAATATTGATGCATGCAAACTGAAAAATGCATTGAAGCAAAATTAAGATTTAATTATAAAAAGGCATGTTCAGGCAATGCAAAAAAAAAAAAAAAAGAAAAAATCCCTAAACAAAGCAACTGATCTCTCTGTATGATATTAAAAAAAAGTAAAAAATAAACAAGTGAAAAAGTGGAACGTAGTAAAATACAAGATAAAAAAAATGTAAAAAGTGAAGATAGATGTGTACTTGTCGTCATGTTTAGGCCAGAAGTATCCAGAGGACAGGATGTTGAGGGAAAGGATGTTGGGGTCTATGATGGTCTCATCAGCCTCTGGAGTGTTTCGAATGCGACCTGAAGTCAAACAAGTCATGATGAGATTATTTCAGTGACACAACCTTATTTAAAATTAAAATTAGAAAAAAAAAATACAATTAAAGAATTATTTTTGATTTCTCAGTGACTTTGCCAAAGTTTTTGAATTTTGCTCATTACTCACCAATGACCAGCTCCTTCACCTCCTTCCACTCAATATCATTTCCTGTTTCATGAGCGATGGTCACTGTGATCCTCCTCTGAATGCCCTGTGGAGTCGATAGAAGATGGGACGCAAACCGGATGTTTGTTACTAGAGTTTTCAGTGGTGGAGATAAATGTATTTCATGCTAAGATAAAAGAGTGTGATTTTTTAAAAATAAGTTTTGGAGAGTTCTGGAGAGCCACTGATCCCAAGCTTCTCATATGATCTACAGACACTGAACACTATGAAGCCTATTGATATGCCTTCAGGGAAACATGATGGGAATTTGGTGAAACGTGGTCAGACCTGATGTAAGAGGAACGTGCCGTGACAGGGCATCCCACCTCTGTGGTCAACAACAGCGGGGATGTAGCTGGAGACAGGGAAATAACAAATATATTAAACTGATAATGCAGTAATGGAACAACAGTATCTCTGTGTATGTGGTCTATTGCGTCTCTTGGTTTTATCAAAGCGGCAACACAACTAATAAAGATATGACTCACTCTCCGTTGGCCTCCAGCTCGCAGATCTCAAAGAAGACCATGAGGTCATATTTGGCGTGACATGGTCCCGCAGTGGAGCGAGTCAAAGTGCTGAGCTTTGTGGCCGGCACTGAGGAATGACGAGAGAACAGATCGATGTGTGACAGACTAGAACAACGTCTACCAGACTGAACTGAACTGAAAATCTGATTAAAGACAAAGCATTGGTGAGGAAGACAAAGCAAGTTGTAGAGTTAGGCGTCACCATTTGTAGTCATGTCAGTTTTATTTATACAGCCCAATATCACAAATCACCAATTTGCCTCAAGAGGCTTTAGAGTCAGTGGGTGTTGCAGACCCCCCCCTCATTTATTGAATGATTGATGATTGATAGTTTCCACTGTGATATGAGCAAAGCATTTTGTTGAATTTAAATGAAGGGAGCTTGACTATATGGATTTGATGTAGATTGTAAATTACAGCAAATCATCAGCCCTAAGTCTAAAAAAAAACCTACTTATCAAAGATGGTGGAATGCAATAAAATAAATTACACATCATGGATTAATAAGGATGTTTCATATACTCTTAGAAACTGCTAACCTGGTTTGGATAAAGGCATCACCCTGGGAAACTGCCTCCTGGAAGGTCTCAGCGGACTAAAAGATGTGACAAGGAAACCAGAACATGAGGAAAACTTTCTTCTCATCTAATAAAAACATTCGTTCACAGTTAGTCATCAGCTGGAGGAAATTAAAGTTCAAACGTCTTCCAGACCTGATCAGGTCTTTGCAGAGCGGAGGGAAGGGCTGTTTCTGATAGTGACCGAACACCTCGAAGACGATGGGCTGAGTCTTTATGTACTCCACGAAGGACTTGGTCACCTCCACTGTGATCTGACAGTGGAAAGAAGGAATGAAACTACAACTACACCCTTCAAACAACTGTCGGCGCAGCCTGTTGATAGCTAAGAAAGTGTTTTAAAAGAAAAGTAAAAAAAAATATTGCAATAGTATTAATATTTGTTAACAATAGGAGTGAATTTCAGTTTCAGTGCCTACATTTTGTACGTGGTAGAAGCCCAGCGGAGGTCCTCTGCCGGTGTTCTTCAGCGGCTCAGTGGAGAAAGCTTCGTCATGACGGTGGATGAAGCTGAAATGAGAGAAGACGTCACTCTCTATTTCAACCAAGGCTGACTAACACACAAACACAGTCTGGTTAACGTGTATGATGCTCAAACCACAATTACTGTTAATGGTTCACTCACTTGAACTGGCAGAAGATGTCGGCGTACTCGGCTGAGATGCTGGAGGCCTGTAACACGGTGACTCTGAAGGTGAAGGTGCTGCCGATCTTCAGGTGGGACAGAGCTTTCTCCGGAGAGAGGTCCAGAGGAAGATCCAGACCCAGACCCAAGCTCTTCACTGGGCTGCTGGGAATCTCCAGGGTGGCTACATGAGAGAGAGGAAGACGTGTAGAAACATGGATGGTAGCACTGCAGTAACATTACGTGAGTCAGCGATGAAATATATGAATGTGTGACCTTTTAACCTTGTAAGAGCTGGGTGTGTATAGAGAAATGAACACTGGGATTGTGGTTCCTTTTCAACAAAGGTATGTCAGTGGAAACATACACTGTGTTACAAGAAAAGACAAATATTTTACCAATAATTTGGGATGGAGCTCTTCATTTCGGATTTAATACTTTTGTTTTAGATCTCAAAGCCTTGAAAATATATCACTTTTTCACACGGGCGAGATTGACAGACCAGCATGATTTCCATTTCCTGCACAGATCTCCTCTCACCTGCACACGTGTTGTTGTTGACTTCATCTGCAGAGATTCCTATCTCAGCGTTTTGGCCTTCCCCCTCCACAATGCGCAGCTCCTCCTGGGAGGTGTTGGAGTGCGACATAGTGCCAGGACACGACTCGGTCTGGAACTGAAACGAGACAGCGAAACCGTGAGCTCAGGCCCCATTTACATCAGATGTTATAATCTACATGCGGAAATTCATATTCCAACCATTTCTTCTCTTCTCTTAAATGATGTTTGACTTTAATGACTTACATTATATCTGACTTTCTGCTGTTTAGGACACATTCAGAGAAAACCATTAGGAATCACTACTGAAGTACCTTCTCAAACTGCTTGTCTTCAAAGGAGATCTTAGCAGTGCCTGACTGCCTCACACCAGAACCGTAATCAGGGGCCTCCTCGTCGGCTGAAGAGAGACACGATGTGACACGAAGTGTTACGATCATTTCACAATAGCTATAATGACTTGCTCAACAGCAGCTGATTGTGTTAAAACGAATACTCAGCCTTGATTTTTTTTTTTTTTCTTACCCGAGATGGCCTGTACTGCCACTCTGAGGAAGCCCTTCACCTCTCCTTTCTCGCTGACGATGGCCACGCGATGCACCAGGGGCACCGGGTACAGCAGGTTACTCAGGTACACAAAAGCCCTGAGGAGAAGAAAGAAAGGGAGTGATGAGGGCATTTTCAGTTTTGGCGTTTTATTGTGCAATAAAAGAGTGGGATTTAAATGAAAGCTGCCTCCAGGAGAGGAATGGAGCCTGATGGTGTTTAGTTGGTGACCGACCTGCCGACAAGACGGAACCAGGGGAAGCGGTCGTAGAAGGGGTCGCCTCCGGTCAGGGCGTGGTCACAGTCCTCCACAGCACTGCTGGGGAGCTCTGCCGCACGGTCATACATTTCTCTCATTAGGTCCAGCCTCTGCCTGCAGGGGGCAGTATTAAAAAAAAAACACATGCTGAGGGTGAGCCTAACCACTGGACAAACCAGGACACACACAGGGAAGCTCCTGGCTAGTGTGAAAGACAGACAGGAACCCGTAATATGTTTAAAAGATCCTAACATGTTGTTTTACAATACTCTTACTGTATTTTATAAAGACACCAGATGGCAATAGAGCACCTTTCTAAAGGATGACATAGTTTTTTGCATTTCTTAGCATCATAGCTTTATATATATAGGAATATATTGTATTTTTTCTATTTTTGTGTCTTTATTAGAGAGACACAGAAGACAGATGACTCAGGTCTCCGGCAGGATGCAAACCAGGGATGTTGCCGAGCCTGAACCTCTCAGCTACCACGGCTTCTTATTTCGCATGCATATATAACCGTAGCTCTTTCAGAGTTTTACGTATTCCATTTCAGTGTATAGGTATTCATATACTCTGCATTGGATTGTAAGGATATGAACTCCAAAATGTTTTTAAACAATCATAAATAAAAAAAATCTTGACCATTGAATCAGCTTTAAACCACGTGTCCACTATTCTAATGACAGATCCCTGATACCTGAGTTTCTCCAGAGTCCAGTAATGCGTGGCTCCATTCTTCTGATCCTGGACTTCGACAGCTACGATGGTCTGGGGGAAAGGTCGCCTCTCTCTCTCTTTGGCCACGCAGGGGGGCAGCAGGTCAGGCGGCAGAGGAGAGTAGAGGGTGTCCGTCAACAGGACGAACTGGAACTGCACCTGTGGACGACACAAGGCATGAAATATGAGTGACTGCTTGTTATTGTTCCGCTGTGTCGTATCTGTGAAATCAAATGAGGATTCCTATATATGCTATCAGCACAAAAAGAAGAGGTCAGATATGGTCAGATTAAGTTCATAATCAAACTGTTTTTACAAGTAACACATTAAACTCAGGTGCTGCTTCATCAGAGGGATTTCATAGCGATAATACACATCATAAGTTTGATCTTCTGCTGATTGTAACACAACATACAGCTTGGGGGGCTGGTTGAAATCAATAACTGGCCGAGACATGAAGCAGTAAAGTTTAATTTCCATCAAAAATATCGTTCATCTTCATATTCATGCCAGCTTTTACAAGCTAGACAGAGGGGCATCAGTATTTTTAGTGTATTGCACCGTATGTTAGATTTTAATGACTCACGGAGCTAAATCATTGTGGCACATCCAGACAATCAATTATTTTTCGAGAGTCTCGCATTGATGCAAATCCAATTAAATACACAATGGCCCCCGGCAGACACTTCATACACTTCACTTCCTCCAGAGTCGCATTGAAATAAATTTGACTTTAAAAAATGATTCATCTCAACTGGTGCGAGAAGACTATAATGACTTTATGGAGGCAACAACAACAACCAGATGTTAGTGCTGCCTATGGAAGTGGATCCGAATTACGTTTTTTAGAAAAGTCTGTCATATGTTTACCCAACACTAAACACATAACACATGTTATGATGATGATATTTTCAAACGCCCCACCTTCTTCTTCAGCTCCACACTGATAGCATTGGCCTCCTTGAGGAAGATGGCGTTGCCCCAAAGCAGATCCCTGAGAGACGTGAACTGGTAGAAACGCCACTTTCTGAAAGCCCACAGAGCCAGCTCAGTCTCACGCTTCGTCCACGGCACTGGGAGAGGCGAGAGAGTTGATATGTGAATGAAAATGTGATCCAATAAAAGCCCAACTGAGAGACGCTTGTTTGTGCCAGTAAGAGTTCAAATTGACAATATCACCTTCCTCCTCGGGCTCCTCCTCTTCTTCAGGAGACTCCAGGTAGCGAGAGTCCACTTGTTTCTGAAGAGCCTCCAGTTTACTCTCATAGTCCTGAAAGAAAACACAAGATCCAGATCAGGACCAGGCCGAGTTTGTCGGCTAATATTTTGCTTTTGCTTCAAATAAATATACAATTAAACTGTTTATTTCTTATTTTTAATCTTTCATGGAATAAAACATCAATGTCAGGAACGATATGAATTCAAATTTGATGTTTTCAAATAGAGCTTTCTCTCACCAGTCGTTGCTGCTCCAGCAGGTTACTGGCTTCCTCTCTTTCTTTACGGTACTGATCCTCGAGTTCCTGAAGCCTGATATTGAAAATGACATAATTACATGTAAGTAAAAAATAGCAACATGTAATAATCACAATCATCGTTATGAATTTTACATCCTTCACACACACACACACACACACCTCTGCTCCATCTCCTGCTTCATGTCGATGCCTTGTTTCTCCAGCAGCTCTCTCTGAGCGAAGGCCCAGTCGACGGGCTCCACCGGCGTCTCGGCGCACGGCGTCCTCTCTCGCTCCAGGCGAGCCTGCTCCGGGTCGTTGAAGCGAAACACATGGCTCTTTCCCATGATGATGCGATTCCCTAAAAAAAAAATTCAAATTAGAAAAAAGTGTAAATGCCCTATTGTATGATGATGTTACACAGTGGTGAAACAGCTGACATTAGGGAAGTCAAAGCTTGTGCAACAATATAACAAAGTGAAGCTTTCCAAGGTGACTGAAATTCTGTGGTCGCTCTTCTGATTTGACTTTGGCCCAACACTGGGCCACAGACTTCTCTCGTCCTCACAATACATTTCTTCATCTCAACTCTTCTAGATGCAAGTGCTTTGTTTTCCACCTTTTCTTCAAACACAGTCACTCACCTGATCGCAGAACAGTGGGTGAGGTCACTCTCTTCCCGTTGACATACGTCTCTGCCCCTTCACATGGCTCAAGGATGACACATCCTAAAAAAAGATTTATAAAACTTAGTATCTAAAATATATACACTATAACAGATGGTGGGCATGATTTGTAATATGTAAATGTTACTTAACATAGTAATTTTACATATTAAGCCAGAGGGAGAGCGGTGAACCATTTACCTTCTCCCTGAGGACCTGTGGTGCTGCTGAAGGTGCAGTGTTCGTCTTTGATAAAATGGCCACTGAGAACAATGTCTTGGCGAGTCTTGGCATTTTCACGGCCAACCCTGCGGGAAGATAACGTGATCAAATTGAGTTAAATCCCCCGACAGCAGCGTCGTATCTGGATTAAATCCGGAAAGTGAAACCTTACTTGGTAATGCCATCTTTGATGTAATACAGCAGACACTCAGACATCAGCGGGTCCTCGTTCAGGTTCACCAGATGAGGGGTCTAAAAGGGGAAATCGTGAGTGATGCGCAAGTTCAGATAAATGAAAAAATATCAAACCTCTGTCCCACAGTGATGAGCACCTTACCTTTTTCGGGGAGAAGACACCCACAGTGCCTCCGTCTTCTCTCATGGCAACACCCATCTCAGCCAGCAGGGCCTCCCTACAGACAGCACACAGTTGGCGTCATGACATGCGATTTTACAGACGACAGTAGGTTTATAGTTGTTAAGAATGTATCATTTCAGGATGTCAGGAGATATGTTTTTTGTCATAAAGCTGAAACCTTAACAAGCCTAAGAGCCATGACAGGCTCTCTGCTTTAAGCTAAATGCTAACGTCAGCATGCTAACATGCTCACAATGACAGTGCAAACACTCTGATGTTTAGCAGGTATAATATTTACCAACTTACTTCTGCGTGTCCACAATAAACATGAGAATGTTTTTAGTTTTGTAGTATTCGGTCAGAAATCAAAGTATTAGACAATTTTGTCCTGATGACGATGACACAAACAGATTTTACGGTTCATGCTGAGGGGAACACGTGTCTCATGATAATCCCTCTGGTGGTTGTCAACCTCATGGTGACGCTAAAGGGAAAAGTCTGAGGATCATCAAAGTCGTTAGGCTTCATTCATCTGATCGTTGACCGACATTTCCATCCCTACCGACTCAAAATATGGTGCATTCCTACTTTCCAAACAGTCCGGCCATCCAAAAAGTTTTCAAGGTCTAACAATCACTAATAGTCCATTTGTTTTAGTTTGGCTGGACCAGCCCCAAAGGTAGGTGGGTGTTAAATGGTTGAACATACTGTAGATTTCAGGCGAAAGGTTCAGAAAAGAATAACGGGTACCGTCCCTGTTGCTATGGGGATGACAGACATGTTTGAAAGCCATAAAATATTGCATGAATATTTTGGACCAACCTCTCCATGCGAATGGCCTCAGTACGACGCAGCTTCTCCTCCCAGGTCTCATTGAGCTCGGCAATGATTTTCTCAGTTTCCTGTTGATGAAATTAAAACGGATTTATAAAAAATCAAATTGGAATTATCGACTCTGCTCATTTTTGATTTGATCAATTTCTCTCCCACCAAATTTCACTGCTTTTACTCAGAAAATCTCATTCCCACCCACCATATCTGCACATTATCTAACCTCCCATTTCCCAACTCTTCATCCTCAACAATTTCACCATGTTCCTTCCTACCTTGAGCCTCTCGATGGCCTCCTCACTGGCCGGGCTGAAGATGCGATCATGGAGGTTGTTGATGGACCCGGCGCGACTGGACAGGGCCGAGAGCGAGGGAGAGGGGCTCATTCCTGTCATGGCGTTGGTCACTGTGGAGAGATCACCCCTTTGATTGACAGCCTGGCGATTATTCACAAAGTTCTTGTAATCGCACAGGTCTGCCAGAGAGAGAGGCGTTGCATGGAAGAGAGCAAGGAAGGAAAGGAAGGACAGAACGAGGGAAGGTCCAAGCAGACGCCGGTAATTCAGGAAAGACATCAAGGGTTGAGAGGAACACGCAGAAAAATGGATAAAGAGGAAAAGAAATTGGGGAACGACAGGGAGGAGTACAAAAAAAAAGAAGAGAAAGCTCAAATAATGAGTCAAGGAAGCAGAGGTCATTTGCTTACCAAAGCCATCGCAGACGGAGAGAAAAGAACAACTCAAACCGATGCCAAATAGACAGAAAGTTACAGATCAGAGGCTTCTTTTTTTCTCTGACGCTCGTATACACAGAAACAAACTTGACAAGCTCGCAAGCATGAGAATGTTATGACAAAGGAAAGAAAAAATAAATATATGTCACTACAATGCATAACAACCAAATACAGCCCAAGTTTTTTTTTGTTTTGTTTTGTTTTGTTTTGTTTGTATGTGAAGCATTTCTTAATGTCTTCGAAACTGTTCAGCACAGCCTTGGGTAGCGTAGCTCCTGGCAGTGCAGGCCTCAAAGCTCCTGACTCATAGCTTCAATTAGCTCCACACACAGAGAACCAGGAGGCAACGAAAAGAGCTCCTCAGCAATCTAAAATGGCGTCCTCCCAGTCAGTCCTTTCTTCCATGATCTCCAATAATGGTTTTTAGAAATGCATTAAAACAGCATGTTTCATGGCAGCCCTGACTTTGATGCTGTCTGCTTCCCAGCAGAAACAGTGAGTCCTCATGGGATCACAATGCAAAAGCTTTAAGCCAATTTAAAATTGTGTTATAAGGAGAAACGTTGTTAGAGCTTCCCAAGTTAGAAAGAGAGCAAAAAAAAAACATGTATTACCATGGAAATGAGAACTAATGAAAAGAAAAAAGGAGGCCATTTTTCTAGAATTCTTGACAAAAATTAATGGATTACAGCAACAAGGTTTAACCTCAGAGGTAATTTTTGTAATGCTCTAAATAATCATTGTATACTTTACATCTAATTTATGTCATATCTGACTTCACTGCTCTTGGGTAGTTAGTCAGGTCTCTGGTGTGGTGGAAGAGGAAGGCTGGCTCAGGATTCATTTCTATTAGTTGCAAAGCGCAGGCTTGCTAAGAGTTATACACACATTTCAAACCAGTGATGACGGGGCCGGTGCAGCGATACGCTGATAGGACAGAGGAGAGAAGAGACTGTGTGTGAGAGACACTGCCTTAAATGTAAGGAGAATAAACCTGCACAAGAACTGTAAACGCAGGTTTGTGCTTATGTGTTTGCATCTGTGTGTGTGTCAGCCTATATATGTGCATTTCTGTTAGTGAGTTCTGTTGTGTTTCCCCATGTCACACTCACTCTCTATGATGTCTCCCAGGCCCTGTGCATACAGCAGGTCCTTGAGGCGAGCCACCTCCTCTTTCAGCTCACGCACCAGGCGGTTGTTGGGGTCCTCGTTGATCACAGCGTTGCAGCGGATCTGTTTGGCCCGATCAGCGTAGCTGGAGGGACAGAAGCCGTGAAATTATAACAGGTGATTATCATGCTCGGCATACTGAATCACATTCACCAGCTAATGATAATATGAGATGTGAAATGAGAAGGATGCCACTGTACAGTCCAATGCTGAGAATAAAATATTACAGAGATTACGTGTTAAAAACACTATACAATCAGTGCAAAGTGCAAAAGCGTCAGCAGGCTTTTATAAGGATCCATTAGCGATGCAACACTACTGAGCTACATAATGTAAAGTCCATTTTCTCCTCAAATATGTAAATATATGCACAAAATGTTCCAACATCTTATCTGTTCATCTCCTCTAAAGGTTAAAGTGTGACCGTATCCTCAAAATGCTTTCCCCCAGGGAAAACGACTGCTTCCATTATCTTTACAAAGGTTTTTTATTGATGTTTTTCTCACCGGAGGGTACTGAGGGTTTCATCATAGTTAATATCAGCAGGGCTGAGGGCAGCCACCATAGCTGTGCGAGAGTTTCCTCCTAAAACACACAAAATGAGACAACACTTTAGCAGACACAGGAAATTGTTGTTGTGGTAAAAAAAAAGAAAGTTTAATCATCTGTTTGCGTACCCAAGTTCTCCCTCAGTAGCCAGGTCAGAACTGAATCTCTGTAAGGTATAAAACTCTCCACCTTCTTCTTTTTCTTATTCTGTTCACAAAATAAACACACATTTGTTAGTGACCCTGAAACAATACACAGTAAATCTTATTTGCCTTTTCAAAGCTGTGGTAGATGTTGTTGCTTACTTTGTTTGGAGCCGTGTCCTGACGGTTGGAAGAGAAACAGCAACATTTGTTATTTGCAGAACAAGAAATATGAATTTGCAGCAGTATATCTTTGATGGCAAGTGTAAAAACACACCAGTTCAGCTAGAGCAGAAATAACTTTCCCCAGTGTGGTTAAAGACTTGTTGATGTTTGCTCCTTCCTGCAAAAATAAAAATAAAATAATCAGTTATTTGACGTATTTGTCCCTTTATTCATGGGCAAATTTTGATTTGATTACTATTAAAAGTCTCTCCACCCTGTATGCATAAATACCATAACCACAACCTTCCTCTCACCTTGAGTCTGGTTCCTTTGGCTCCGGTGGAGTCGGCTCTCTCGCTGCCAGCCAAGTCCACCAGGCTGATCTTGCTGACCTGCACGACGACAGAAAATATTTTTTCCTGAAACTGGTCTGAACGAAGAAGATTAACAACCTGGTGCATTTCACCTGAAACTGCACCGGGAGAACTGGCAGTAAATAATGAGCGGTTATCAATCAATACCACAACACGTCGATCAGATAACAGCAGGGCAGAAGGCCCGACTCGGGTCATAAAAGGTAATAAAAATCATTTCTGCCTGATAGCGGCTCCGCTGTAGCTGTGACAAGTTTCAGAAAACGAAAGTTCTTATTGATTTTGTTTTTCTAAGAAGCCGGAAAAACCGTATCTCTGCTAGACAGGGCGATATCTCAGACGTGACTGTGAGCGGAGCTCGGCGTCAGAACCTTTTCTGATGTGTTGTCCGTCTCCATGTCTTGCTTCTTCTGTGTGAAGATGATGTTAAAGACAGCGTGAGAGCGGCTGCTGGTCTCGTTCATGTTGGTAGCAGCCACAGTCCTGGAAATAAATAAATAAATAAATAAAAAGTTCGTATTGCTGACTCATTAATATGTGTCCATCGATCATTATTCCAGCCACTGATGGAACAAATATAACCACAACCAAATCACTCATCTTGTTCATCTTTACAACCAATTATTACATCCAGCGATCAGCTGGTTAATCCAGCGTTAAGACTCGGGCTGGCTCTGTCACCTGGCCTTGTTTCCAGAGTCCATCAGGTCCTGGATGTCGTTGTAGGAGGTGACGGCTAGTTTGGACAGATCTTCAACGTAGGGTCCCATCAGAGGGTGCTCTCTGACACGCAGGTTTCCTTTGTTTTTGGGGTTCAGCAGGTCACGCACACGCTCGCAATAAATCTCCATGTAACTCACCTGGAGGAGGCAAAGAGGCAGCCATGTCATAAAACACATTTAATCAGGTAGTAAATGGTTCTTAATACTAATTGGTCGCTCCTGGCCTGGGGCAATAAAAGATTAGGAATCAGGTGAATTACCTTCTGACTATCTGACACAATAATATTATTACAGGACCGGCTGCTCCTCGGAAATATTCCTTTTTCCTTTCATTTATCGTAAAAACTCACATAGGTGTCCAAGAAGATCAGAACTTAATTCATTAAGAGGTCTTTGATATTCTTCAGTTTAGATGTTCAAACTTGTGCGGACTTATCACTCACCTCTACGGAGTAAGACATGCTGTTGTCGTTATTGCTGCCATTGATCTTGGTGAAGAGGTCCTCGCACAGCTAGAAAAAAAGAGGATGGATTGATTTTATTCTGACAGCGATTAAAGAGAAAAAAAAACCCATCATCAATCAAAAGATCATTACATCCTTTGTCTTGTATGCAATATTACCAGGGGTATGATTCCTTGCTGGTCTTTCTCCTGCCGTCCCATCATGGTGTAGCTTTTGCCCGCTCCGGTCTGGCCGTATGCAAATATGCACACGTTGTAGCCCTCAAAGGCATGAAGCAGCATCTCCTCTCCGATGTCCCTGTACACCTGCACCTGGGACGCATAGTTGATGTCCTCAGGCTGCACACGCGAAAGACGAAAGAAGGGGAGAGAGAGAGAGAGAGAGAGAGAGAGAGAGAGAGAGAGAGAGAGAGAGAGAGAGAGAGAGAGAGAGGATCATTGTTTTTCACAGCGGGACGCGGCATGAAAAACACACACAAAAAGTTTCAGATCAATTATTTTTCAGTAGTTATTTGCGGTTCGCTTTCGAGCAAATCATTAATTTTCCTACCTGACTAGTAGTACTGCACATGTGTTTACTTCCTGAGAGGAGTAGAACTGAAATGATGCCATGAAACTCACCGTAGTGTGGGACCAGTAAGAAAAGTCGAAGTTAAAGCTCTTGTTTTCTTTCGGCTGTTTGGGGTTCAGGATCGCTAAAACAGAGGAAAACAGATCAGATATTATTATTATTATATTATGATTATTATCAGTCTATTCGCTGTTACCTCTCCAGACTGTGGAAATATCTTAATTCATACTGAATTTAATATGATTGTGATAAATATTTTCTCTCTCCTATTATATATTATTTCTCATATATCCCATATTATATTTAACCTCGTTTTTTGTTTTGTTTCTTCTTTTCTTTTTTTTAGGAATATTTGTATAAGTGTGTTATATGTATGTTGTTTATGACAGACTAAAATAAAATAAAATATATTTAAATTCCCAAACCATCCTTATTTAATACATCCTAACAGATCAAAGATTACTTATTCGACTTCAGTTAGTATCAACAGCGGGACGTTTAAATGCACAGTCATCCCTTTTTAGGGAGGGGAGGGGTGCAGTGTAAGTAGAATATGAAATAAGAAGTGAGCAGGAGCAGATGCTCTGTTGGCTGCAGACTGAATCCACTGTATCGCCCCCTGCAGACAAGTTCAACATAGCAGCAGAAGTGTCCTGCTGAAACACACGCTCAGGCAGAAACAACACCGTGTGGCTGTAACACAGGGAAATATAGGAGGAGGGAAAGAGCAGCGAGCACTCACACACTCACATTCAGTCAGTGGAGGTAATGAGTTGAAATAATGCAAGTTTCGATTCTCTGGATGTAATGAGGTCATTAAAAACACTGACAGGCACAACAGGCACACACACACACACACACACACACACACACACACACACACACACACACACACACACACACACTTGCATCAGCTGACCCCCAAGTCTGGGCTCAACCAGAACAACGGGGTCTTTTTGGTCCCTGCAGCTCGCATGATAGAGAGCGGAGAGCTGTGGCGGTCGCTACATCCTACACACACTGACGGGCTTCAGGCCTGACTGAAGCTTTTGTTTCCCTCTCTATAGCTGCCAACGTGCTGCGTGCCTCCCTGCCCACTCTTGTTGCCGGGGGGGGGCAAAGCTGCCTACGATACAAATATCTGAGGTGAAAAGCTAAACTTGGCTCAATGTAGATCACAGCAATATGAGTAAATAAATAAAACAGGACCAGAGAGTTTGCTGGGTGAACATGTTGTGACTCAAGCTATAGCAGGCTGAACAGTTACATGACGAGTGGATTTTCTGTGCTGTGCATGTTTTCTTCTTCATCTTCATCAACATATTCAATGTTTCAGTTACATTTCTCTGCTCACTGATTAATCCTGTATTTGAGTGTAAAGACAATGAATAGTATGAAAGGAAAAAGTGGCTATGAAGTTGTAGATAAAGGAAGGAACACATGACAGTATTTTACACACTACATATGCGCGGTGCATTGCATGTACATAACATGTATAACAGCATATTTCCTGATGCATTCATTCAAATGTGTATTTTCTTTTGAGCCCCTGAATGTCTAACGTTTCATGTGATCGTAGCATCTTTTACAAATATTTTTGTTCATAATTTAAAAATTAGACAAACCAGGGTAAAATTGTTGCTTTCACTCTGATAAACTATGGGACAATTACTTCTGTTTAAAGCCACCAACATATGGAAATATTCCAATTCTACACAATGGTGGCTTTAATCGAATCAAGAGGAACATTAAAATACATCAATGAAAACTTCAGTCTCTGTCTCAAGGATTGAAGTGCATTTCCTTTACTCCCAAAACAGTTCAAACAATGTGTGCTGACCAAACTGTGCAGCACCTGATCCACATGAGTCACCGATCCACACCAGTGTTGATGAAGCTTTTATATTTGACAGCCACATCATTTCTAAACGACTCTGCAGTCTGTTCCCAACACACTAAAAACACACTTATATTCCTACTCACTTGTGGTGTTTCCCGACATCTGAATGATGCATTTACTGTCCTTCGAGATCTCTCTGGAGTTGAAGGGTCGGACCCTCACCGCCACCTTCACTGACGCCGCCGCCATGATGCAGGTGGGTGCGTGGGCGAGCTGAAGAGCTTGAGATCCGTGTGGCTGCACAGACGCACACCTGGCACCTGCACAGGTAGATGATGAGAGGTATTTTTTGGATTTATCAGCAACAGGAGCAGACATGCAGGACAGAGTATCATTACACCTCTACATCATGAAAGATGGTGAAACAGCCTACCTAACAGAGTTCATTTAAATTTTAAATAGCTTGTAATAGTTTTTAGAATTCAATACTGAGAGGAGGGGGAATGTTGTCCTGGGCAACCAAGCTGAGACTTAACATGACACATCCTCCATTTTCAGGCCCTGAATCACTCAGTTTGGGCTCCAGGCAGAGACTCACTGCTCCTAAACCACGCTGACTAAATGGCTGGACCATCATTTGGCAGAAAGATCATCAGCATCCCCTCCTGTTCTACTGTAAAATGGCTGCTTATTCTTTCGGACATCATCCCCCTTGCCTCATTTATCACGGCTGAGGGCCTTGTGGTGGAAACGGTGTCTCGTCGCTGCTTCACACCACAGAAAACAACACCATATTATGAAACTAGCAGCGGGCGTTTATTCCCCCCTCCCCTCTTATTTATAACAATCATAATCATTCCTCTCACTACTGCTGTTTCTCCAACGTTTTCTCTGTCCATGACCGGATTATTTAGGTGGATTTTTTTATCGGCATATTTGCTTCAAGGCAGCGCGGCGCACACATTCATCTACATCCGACCTCAACCGATGAATAACAAAACTGCTCCTGAACATTGTTTTTTTTTTTTTTAAAGATATTATAAGTTCCGTTTAAGTGTGTGAAGGACACGGATACTGAATTCGTGAAGAAATGTGCGGTAAAGAATGAGTATTTATAACCTATGTAAATATTGCCTCCTCCATCTTGCTTCGCCTGCCGCACCTCAAAGACAGGCCGCGTAAACATAAACGGCACAGACACCAAATCATCCAGCACTGCGTCAGAAAGGAGGTCAGATCCCGTTATTAAAAGCTTAAATGACATTTACGGCTGTTTGAGTTCATATGTTCACTGGGCCGATTAGCAGTGACAGTGATGTCATTTGTTTTTAAAGTGGATTTAGCTGGGGTTTCTTTTTAAAAGACAATTGTTGACAGCAGAGGAATCAAACGTTCAACATCCTGACGCAGCGTCCTCATTTGTCGCCTCTAATGTACACAAGGCCTCGGAATTACAAACACACGCACACACTTCGTGTCCTCGCCAAGGCGTAACACCCTTCAGTGCCGATGCTGTACCGTGAAAAACATCTCAGAGGATCCGCTTCTTACCTCAGCAACTCGAGACTCGTCAACCGCAGAGGGTGAATCCTCTGCCCATTCACAACAGCGCCAGGATCCTCCGGTTCCTCCTTGTCGAATCTCCTCACCAGTCTGTATTTGTGTGTGTCTCTCTCTGGCTTTAGTCAGCCTACAGCATCCTTTCCCTTAGCGCATCCATACATGGAGAATCCGCCGGGGAAAGAGAGGGAGGGGAGACAGCCTCAGCCTCAGCTTCAGCCTCAGCTTCAGCAGCAGCAGCAGCAGCAGGGCGGGCTGAGTGTGGACCACAGCGGTGCGTCAATTAGAAAAGAGTGGAAGACAGGGGGAGGAGCGAGGGCCGGATGGATAAACAGGATGATGGGTGCAGGATGCTCCGGCGGCCCGCCACCAGTCAGTCCGTCAGTTAGTCTGAGAGGAAGGAAAATGGCGGTGCTGCTGTGTGCAGGGAAGCTGGGGGGGCGGCTGTGACATCAGCTCCAGCATCATCAGCATCATCATCCGCAGCAGGCAGCCATGAGGCAGAGCGATGCAGCACAGAGGCAGAGGAGGAGAGGGAGAGGAGTAAGGATGGAGATAACCATGGGGGGACCACAAGGAACAGGCCCAGGGGCCCTATAGGAGTCAGGGGGCCCCTAGACCAGAGTTTTGAGTAAAGTGACTGTTAACATTTTTGTTGGATAGTCAATCAAACAACTACAAAGAAACACAAAATGAGTAAAAAAAAAAAAAATGGGCACAAAACACACAAAATGAGTATGACCTGGCATAAAATGACCGCAGAGAGATGCAAGACAAGCTAAATGAAACACAACACAACTAAAAGAGATGCAAAACAAGTGCAGAGCATGAAAACAGCCAGAAGACGCAGAGACATAACACGGGTAAAAATATCGTACGACTTGACACAAAATGACCACAAAGAGTCATAACACCAGAAAGACATGCAAAAAGACACAAATCCACCAAAAAGGCCGGCAAAGAGACACAAAGTAATTGAAAATAGACATTAAAAACAACTAAAAGAGGATCAAAATTGTCTCAAAGGGACACAAAGTAATTGAAAATAGACATTAAAAACAACTAAAAGAGGATCAAAATTGTCTCAAAGAGACTGCTCACACGAAAATGTCTCATGAAGAGACACAAAATGACCTCGAAGAGATGCAAAGCGAGTAAAAAGCGACGCAAAATTAGCATGACATGACACAAAGTGAGCAAGAATAGACAGGAAACAACAAAGAGACACAAAACAAAAGAGACACAGAATGGCTTGTGTATCTTTTAGTCTGGAGATCCTATATAGGAGGGGTGGGAGCCCATTGTCTCATAAACTCTCCAAGTCCATCATAATCTCTTTTACCAAACAATCAATTAATTGAGAAAATAATCAGCAGATTAATCCATTTTAAAAAAGTACTCTGCATCAACTATGCTTCAATACTTTAAGTGCATTTTCCTGATTATACTTAGTAACACTTTCTTTGCAGGGCTTTTACTTGTCATGGAGTATTCCTGCAGAGCAGTGTTAGTACTTTTCCCTAGGTCAAAGATCTGAGTTCGTCTTCGACCACTGGAGACAGTCACCGTACAACATACAGATAATATTGGCTGCAGTTTCCTTTCTGAAGTGAGCAAACAAAAGGTACAGAAGCACACAACTGACAAGTAAATAAAAGACTTTGTGGTTGAGATTTAGTTATCCAGTAAAACTCATTCACTGTCCAGACGGATATTTGCTGGATATTGCAAAACAAGAAATAAGCTTTAAGGCTGACCAATCAACCTCACCTCAAGATCTTGTCGGGGAATTATAGATGATCTACTTTTCTTACACTTTGAAACCTCTACACAGACATTGTATGTGACCATTCAAGTTCAAGCTCTAAGGTTTTGACACATCAATTTCTTCTAAATATGTAACATAATGTTACATGACATTTTCCTGACTGACTCCACTTTGTGACACTGATAACGCTCTCAAATAAAGAACCACGTTCCAGTTTCAACCTGGGAAAGTGGGTGTTTATTTGAAAAAAAACTATTAATTTTGTCTTGTTTTGACAAGAATCATCATAAATCAACATCTTATTCCATGTATACAGTGTCTACACTGCAGTGCCATCATGTGGAAGGGTTACTACTTGATAACTAATTAGTATGAGAAACTCCAAATAATGCAATAATGCATCATTGAACATGGATAGCAGCACTATTGACAGATTTATGACGCCCCCTGTGGACAGATGTGTATGTATGCCTGCCTCTCCTTTCGTCAGTCTCCTCCAGGCACCTCCTCCTTTACTCTGTTTTGGTAGATTTTGAGTTTTCAGTCCAGAGCAAAGTCCAGTGAGACGGTAACACAGAGTCCCATTTATTTACCAGTGGTGTAATTATTGACCAGTCCAGACTGAGAGAGGGGCACCTTCTGCTGATCCTGCTGTGACATAACAGATGAAAGAAAACTAATTTACTGATGAACAGTTAAATAACAAATCTGATTTTTCAGCTTTCAAAATTTTGTGTCCTGGTGTGATTGTGAGGATATTTATAAAGTACAGCAAAATCCCCATTTCATCAGGATTTTTCTCTAACATTACTGTAAAATCTGAATGTAGATGTTTGACCTGAACGGTTTGGAGAGTGGAGTTGGGTCTGCTTTCAAGTTTTAACATCCCTAAAAAAAAAAAAAAAAAAGCATTCCAATGATATCTAATAATTGATATATACATGATATGTTTTCAAAGTCCTGTGTGCACACTTTAACTAGATAGTGTTAAAGTGTGGTCTGTTTGAAAATGAGCATGAAACATCAGGAAATATCAGTGTACAGGAATTCTGCTAATGAGACATTTGCTGAGCCACAATAACGGTGCAGAATTCCTGAGAGCCTTGCACACACTTGACACTTAAATTAATAAGTGACGAAGCCTCAGCGAAGCGGCCTAGAAGACAGGTGTGAAGCAGCCAAAACAAGATGAGGACATGATACGATCTGATCGCGCATAGGTGGTTAGAGGTTGACAACACGGTCTGCAGTCAAAGTGTGTTTCTGACCACACTGAGGAGCCACTTAATCAACACTGTAGTGGCCATGTTAAAATAAATCCTACAAAACCCAATGGAAATTGCTTATGTCAGACACAGAGGGGTCTGATGTCTGGTGTGAACAGAATAAAATCTGTATTTCTAGATAAATTATGTTAAATATTTTTTTTCTTCTACCCACCTATCCTGTGTGGAGAAACAACTTTGAGCCAGTAGTTCACCATCACTTACTAAACAATCATAGCATAGAGCAGAATAAAATCTAATATGACCAATGTGTCTAATGTTTTTTAAATCTTATTTTACAAGGAGAACTACTTTAAAGTGGTGCTATACAATGAAACTGGACTGTTTCCAGGAGTGTGTATTGATGTGTGCACTGGTACAAGTGTGTGTATTGGTGTGTTTGTGGCTGTATATTTGCCCCCCCCCCCTCCTCTCAGAGAGAGCAGATTGGTTCTCTGAGAGGAGACTCCTCTTTACAAACCCAATGCTGAAGTGAGTGGAGTGGCCAGACAAAAATCAACAAACCACCTGCAAACTAACCTGAACCGGTTGCAAGCTGCAATGTGCAGGTGCTGTGGATCTAGACCAGAAATTAGTCACAAAAACCAGTCCTAGTGGATCTACACTGTGACAAAACATGCACTGTTGGCTCTTTTCCCAGAACACACATGTTTACAAATTCAAATATTGGATTGGAAAAGGTTAAAAGCGCTTGCATGTCACATAAACAATTAAAGCGTGGATACTGTGTTGGTGGAATAATAAAATTCACCAGGATTTCTATAGTGTACAGTCCACAAAGGCCTTATTAACCACATGTTCAGAGGCTTTTCAACTATTTTCTTATATTCAAAGTTTAAAATGTTTTTAACCTTGAGGTTAACAAAAAAAAAATCTACAACATAAAACAGTTTTCTTTTGTAATTTTTCATTCACTATTCTGACTTGATATGCCATTGTTCCCATTATTGCCAACCCTGAGTCAAGTGACGCACACCGCCCCGCGACCATGAGGTCAAAGACCTGTTTGTTTTAAACCTTGACCCAAAACTCACAGTCAGATTCAGTCTTCTTGTCCGTCGGTGGTGATCTCAGTCGGTGCAGGCATCTCAGGGACCAAGACACCAGCCGTGATGCAGCGGGCTTTGTTCAGCCGGAGCGCGCTGCTCGCCCAGCAGGCAGCAGCGGCCCTCGACAGTCCGCTGGCCGCGAGGAGCGCGCCCCTGCTACAGCGCCTGGACCGCTCCATGTCCTCCGTCACCATCCCGCCACCGGCATGCATGCTCCGGCCGCTTGAAGCTCCACTGCGCTACCTGTTCGGACCGGGACCCTCAAACGTTCCTCCACGTATCTTAGCTGCAGGGGGCAAGCCAATAATTGGTCACCTGCACCCAGAAATGTACGAGGTAAGTTTGAAACTCAGACTCTAATAAACAGAGGTGAATTATACATTCAAATTATTTTATGGTGAAAGTAACTACTCAAATACTGACCTTGAGTACAATTTGGAGATACACGTCCATTTTGTCTCTTGTGACTATACGTAAAACTCGGAATACAGAATTATCACTCTTAGTAAAATATTACATTTAACTTAATGGTTAACTTAAACCTTAAAGGTTTGTTGTGATCCACCAATTATTCATGTTAACAGTTATACCACAATAATCCAATAC
Organism: Seriola lalandi dorsalis; assembly: GCF_002814215.2. NCBI lineage: Eukaryota > Metazoa > Chordata > Actinopteri > Carangiformes > Carangidae > Seriola > Seriola lalandi. The sequence goes on along the minus strand of NW_019524830.1, from coordinate 123,915 downwards.
AACATATTTTCTACTTTTTCCAATTTAGGCCTAATTGTAAACAGACCATGTGATCAAAGATCAATAGTTGTGCGTAACTGTGCTCAGGCAACTATTTATACACACAGTAAAATCACTCAGTACCTCGTGACCATATCTGACAAGTTAAACTAAAACTTAACTTGTCAGAATAAGTAATAAAATTATAAGTCTTTTTCATGTTTTCTTCTTGTGTGTCTTAGATCATGAATGACATTAAGAGAGGGATCCAGTACGCCTTTCAGACAGAGAACAACATGACTATAGCTATGAGTGGCTCCGGACACGCGGCTATGGAGTGTGCGGTGTTCAACACGGTGGAGCCCGGAGAGAGCGTGCTCATCGCCATCAACGGAATCTGGGGAGAGCGCGTTGCAGAAATTGCAGAGAGAATGGGTGCGTCCTTACGCATGGCTTTACGCACGCATTCACTGGGTCTCAAAAGAGAATAGAAACACTTCAACATCTATCTATCTATCTATCTATCTCTCTATCTATCTATTCAGTATTTAATGATCAATGTTCTTTTATCTTTAGGTGCCAATGTACATAGAATGGTAAAATCACCTGGAGGATATTTCACTAATAAGGAAATTGAACAGGTCGGCACAATATCCCTGAAGCAGACTGCTTCTTCACTTTATGCAGTCTATGGGCTGAGCTATGACTAAAAAACAAAATCAAACATAAACATTGACTAGAACACACATTGTATTACATGTTATTAAACTTTATTCTTACTCCTGTCTGTAGGCCATAGCAAAACACAAGCCTGTCCTGTTTTTCCTCACACATGGAGAGTCCTCTGCTGGCCTCTGTCACCCAGTCGATGGTATTGGAGACATCTGCAGAAAGTGAGGCTCATCATTCTGTGTCGGTCTCAGCATAAAACAAACGGTTACATGTAATTACAAATCATAATGTCATTCATTTCACTGCCGTCTACCTCTCGCAGACATGACTGCCTCTTCTTGGTCGACACTGTTGCTTCGCTTGGAGCAGCACCCATTTTTATGGACAAGCAAAGTAAGGAAATGATGAAAGATTAAATTCACCTGCCTGCGACTTTGCACTTGCACGTGACATGATCTGCCTCTTCTGCTCCCAGATATTGACATCCTGTACACTGGTTCTCAGAAAGCTCTGAATGCGCCTCCTGGCACAGCCCCCATCTCTTTTAATGACAGAGCATGGTAAGGAGGGACTCTGTGGTGTGTGTACCTGCATGCATGTTTCAATATATATGTAGGTCCTAAATTGTCACATCTGAGAACGAAAAAAGTGATTAAAGCAACACCACAATTTCTTTGTCCCCCCCCCCCCTCACAGCCACAAGATGTTTAACAGGAAAACAAAACCAGTATCCTACCTCTTTGACATGACACATTTGTCCAACTACTGGGGTTGCGATGGCAACCCAGCCAGAGCGTAAGTCAACTACAGTCAATTGATTACAAGCTCAAGAGCCATTGCATCCTTATTCTTCTCATACCCACTTTAACTGGAATTCATTTTAAATTAAATTTTAAGTTTGAAAAAGCTGTGAGTCATTGTGCTTAGAAAGGTTCATATCAGTCTATAACACCAATGTTTAGTATGATATTTATTTACTCAAGTCTCTGCTCTGGGTTTTAGATACCACCACACTGGTCCAGTGTCTGGATTCTTCGCTCTGAGAGAGAGTCTGGCCATTCTTGCTGAGAAGGTAAATGGACAATCGACCACTTTCTGTCGTTACTTTGCTGAAAGAAAAATGACATTTTCTAGAATCATTTTCTATGTTGAGGTTGTAGGCTATTTTATAATTAATTCATTCAGAAATCATTCAGTCTTATAAAAAAAAAAGAAGAAAAAAAGCTTTCTTGATATCAGGACCTCACAGTCTTTGTTTTGAAACAGGGATGATGGTACTTTTCACCACCTGAAACATTTACCAAACAAATTAGAACTTGCACTCACCTTCCACTGCCACCTCCCCTCACTTTTTAATCTGTCTGGTTGTAACTGAACAGCATCGACCTTTGTCTCCCTCTAGGGGCTGGAGGAGTCCTGGAAGAAACACAAGGAGGTGGCAGCCTATCTGTACAGAGGACTGGAAGACCTGGGCCTCAAACTCTTTGTTCATGAAAGGGTGAGGAAGACATACTGCAAAACAATATTCTGGTGCCATACAAAACTAGAACGGAATACCTGAGAATTTAAGACTAATAAAGGAATTAATTAAAAACAATTTAAACAAATATATTGAGCCAAGAAAGAAATATATATTGGATAAGGTAATGCATAAAAATGATAAATATTGGAGTGTGCAGCCCTTAAGAAATGTGAAGCTTTTGCATTGTAAGACAACTAACCAACATTATTGTGTCAGCATCCCTCATTGGTGTTGCCCTGTTGTGACCACAAGCTTTTCTCTGATAATGTGACGTCCTGCAGGATTTGAGGCTTCCCTCCGTCACCACCATTACCATCCCTGACGGCTACAACTGGAGGGAGTTGTTGGTCTACATCATGAAACACCACCAGATGGAGATGACCGGTGGCCTGGGACCTTCCATTGGCATGGTGAGTTGTTGCTGGTATTTCATCCCTGAACAGTAAACAAATTCATATCTAAACATTGCAGTCATGGTCTTCAGCTGATGGTAGCTAATCTGGATAGAAGCATCATTCTCTGTGTCTTAGCAGCAGTAAGATGATGTTTTAGACAGTAAGTGTACTAACACAACAAACCCAGATATCGTGCTCAGATTAATGTTTTATGAACACATCTCCTGGTACGTGAGATTGATTTTCACATGAAAATATTCCAATTCCATTTAAATTAATTCAAACAGTCCTAACAGGAGCGACGTCATCAGTCTGGTGTTTTTACAGCTTTCTGAATCATGCTGCTGAGTCACTGTGGACTCTGATGTACTGTGCCCTCTACTGCTCTTTTCATTAGGTGATGAGGATTGGATTGATGGGATACAACTGTGAGAAGACTAATGCTGATATGGCACTGCACGCCCTGGCAGACGCTCTCAAGAACTGCAAAAAGAGCAAGGCTTAAGAGGCCAGATTCCCATGACCATTCATTAGGGATTTAAAAAAAAAAAAAAAAAAAAAAAAAACATTTCAGAGTCCCCACAGGCAGGACACCTGGATCAGTGCATACATCAAAGGAATGTATATGTGCTTTTCACTGCAGAGATTTTATAAAACACGGGCCATACGCCTTAATTGTATAAGTAGGCTAGTTTTGAAATTAAAAAAGCAGATGTTGTCACATTGCCCATGCTGAGTGCTCTGAAAGATGTCAATAAAGTGTGCTTTATTTTATCAAACAAGTCTCCTGCCTCAATGTGTGAAAAGTAAGACATTATTTAAGACATAGCTGCAGAAGTCAATAAATGTTAACGCCAGTTATATTTATTAAAGGTTAGCTCGTGCTTAACTGTCTTAACTACATTTCCCATGATTCCCCACGGCGTTTCTTCTTAAGTGTACGTCAGGTCACACTAGATGAATACTGTCGCAGTCGACTAATTTAGTGGCATTTAATTTTGTACTTCTTCTCATTGTATGCATTTATATTTGCTCGACTGCAGTTTAAATTTCCAATGGCGTGTCCTGTAAGTCACACAGGTAAGTTATGTGTTCAATTTTAAATTGAGACGGAGAAATATTGAAACTGTTAGGTTAATAATGATTTGTTTGAACTATCACAAGCTTCAATGTGGTGGACCACACGCTTACGATAGCGTTATATAAACAGTAGCTTTTAACTGAATAATTTATTGAAAATTATCAAAGTGAAAACGTAAAATGTGTCACCAATTCTGTCTGTAGCCCTTTTTACACCCAACAGAAGCTCACCGTGATATTCACACAAACCGTGGTGCGTTTACGTTCACCTTGTTTGAAGACGAATGTAGCTAACTTTAGCTTCAGTGAGATTAAAATAGCAGCGGCCACCGGTCAGACCGAGCTGTTTCCACGCTGTGATCTTTGCATGTCAGTGAAGGAGTCTCCATCTTTGTGACCGTCGAAATGTGGCTGTGGTAAATGCAACGTTTTTTTAATAACGGTATAATTTATTATGTATGGTAAAAGTCGGTCACCTTCCTTTATGCTTTAATAGATTATCTTCTTCTTCTGGTTTCTGTCAAATTGAGACCACGCCGCATCATTACCACCACCTACTGTTAAGTAAGAGACTCGCAGTTTCAGGCCTTTTCCTTGCAGCCGCAAAAATATTCGCAGTTGGCACTTTATTAGGTACACCCAGCTAAATCTAATGCAAAACTGTCCTGATATAAATCTGCCTTCAGTTTTAGAGTTGATGATTCAACTTCGATTATCTGGAGGATGTAGTGGTGTTGTTGGACTGTATTCCATTATACAGAAAGGTATTTCTGTTGAAATAAATGAGGTGGACAAAATAATAGAAACACCTCAGTATAGTACATGCCATTCAACAGCACCCAAAACCATACGGTTGAATCAGCATCTCTCAACAGTTTCATCACAAACTAAACCTTATAACCTGACGGAGGAGTTAATGCAAGACTGTTGTATTAGACTGCGTTAGTTTTAGGTTATTATTATACCACATACCTCACATGATTTTATATCTGTTTACCAAATTATATGAATTAATGTGCTGGAATATATTCCTTGGTATTATTTGGCACTGAGACAAGACCAAATTTGTGGTATCACCTACCACAACCTCCTATGATTCATTTTCTTTCCGTGGTTTTGTGATAATGCAACATAAACTGTGTGTGTTTGCGTTTTCAGCAGCAGAGTTGAACCCAGCAGTCCTCCCTTTAGACTGGCTTCTGGGTACCTGGGAGTCGGACGAGCCTGGGGAGGGCTGCTTTCCCACCATAAACCCTTTCCGCTACATAGAGACACTGTACTTCAGCCACATGGGACAACCAGTCATCAACTTCATGTAGGTTAACACGTGAGCAGTCAGACTTTATGGAGTCAATTAACAAGAGGTGTTGTCAGAGCTGAACTTTGTTGCACTTTTGTAACCACACCCAACCCTGCTGTCACAGCTTTTGAGTAAACCAGTAGGTCACTGTAGCAAGGTGAGAAATGAAACCAGTGGAGATCAGCAACAGCTTCAGGGAGTGGTGCTCTTTAAAAAGTTGGCAGTCAAAACTTTTTTAATATATACAAAGTGAGATACATTTTTTAGGGGGTGGATCCTTGCTTAGACATTTTCAGACAAGGCACCTAAGCTTCTCTCATGTAGTTTAAAGGGATTTAAGTTTGAGAAGTAGATGGGTTTTCTTTACTAGAGATAAACGTGTTTGTGGTGTTTGTTACCAGCTCTGCCATTAGTGCTGAATTAGCTCATTAAAGACACAGTACAAGACACAGTGGAAACAGTGTAAGTAAGTAAGTGATGATAATAACAATGATAAAAATCCTTAGCTGATTCCTCGCTCACATTGTGTTTACAGGTTCAATGCCTTCCATGCAGAGTCTAAAAAGCCTCTGCATAGGGAATGTGGCTTCATTCGAGTGCAGCCAGGAACCAACAGAGTGGCCTTTATCATCGCACAAAACTCAGGTAGTCACAGATTGTGTCACTGGATGTAACCTAAGTCCCCACTTGTCATTGAATTTCTGGAATATTTTGCAGTTTAGTGGAAGCAAAGCATCCACTTTACTGCTGCTTTACAGACTTATACAGGATGGTAGTGTCAGACACCTCTTTACGCGTGTTCTGTCTCTCTTTTGCTGTCGTTAGTCGTGCATTTTAGGAAATCAATCTCATAATTGATTTATATTGTTTTAAAAGTGATATAAGATGTACATTTAAAGACTAAGTTGCCACAGTGTGCATAACGACTGAAAAGGACGCTTTTTTTTTTAATTGCTAACTTACTTTATCATCTCCACAAACAAACAAACAGACACAAGTGTTGAGTCCAGACTAAAGTGGGTGTCTTGTGCAGGTCTGGTGGAGGTTGAGGAGGGGGAGCTGACAGGGCAGCAGCTGAACCTGCAGACCCACTCTCTGGCCAGAATTTCTTTTGCCAAGGAGCCACATGTACAGCAGGTAAAACTGTGATTCTCTGATCCTGCATCATATCGTGCACCAATCGTCAGTACTAACTACTTCGTTTATTCACTACGATCAAATCCGTGTCATATTTCTACCCACAAAACATCAACAGAACCTTTCTCTTGAAATTATTTTGATGAATAAACATAACATCTTTGCTAAGTGCCAGTGACCTCGCCTGCTCTTTTCCATCGTTCAGATTTCCAGAGTGTTTCAGCTCCGACCAGATGGGAGGCTGGAGCAGACAGTTTCCATGGCAACAGACAACCAGCCACTGATGCAGCACTTGCACATCACCTACCGTCGATCATCTTGACCCAACAAGCAGGCAGGCTTCTTATACGGAGAAATACCATAGTCTGGAATGACAAATAAAAAAAACAAAGCTTGATCAATAATCAGTCAGATAACCATATAATCGATTCTACAGCTATGCACATAACTAATTCTGTGATTATGGTACGCAGAATTTGGTTGTAGTGTCTGAACAGCGTACCTATTAAATTAAACTAAACCATTAATGGTGAATGTTACATTGCAAACAGGAATAACAGAGCATTGTTTAGGCACTACAGTGTAACAGATGTACCAAGTTCATGTTACAGTCACATTAAAAAATAATCTACACTGTGTGCAAAATTATTAGGCAAGTGAGTATTTTGACCATATCATCGTTTTTATGCATATTTTCCAACTCTAAGCTGTATAAACTTGAATGCTTATTGGATTTAAGCATATCAGGTGATGTGTATTTGTGTAATGAGGGAGGGTGTGGCCTAAAGAGATCAACACCCTATATCAAGGTGTGCATAATTATTAGGCAGGTTCTTTTCCTTTGACTCTGAAAGGTCAAAAATTATAAAAAGCCTTTCAGAGGGATGCAGCAATCTTGAAAATTACTAAGCTATTGCGGCATGATCACCGAACCACCAAACGTTTTGTTGCAAATAGTCAATCAGGTCGCAAGAAACGTGTTGAGAAAAAAAAGACGCAAATTAACTGCTAAAGATTTAAGAAGAATCAAACGTGAAGATACCAGGAACCCATTATCCTCCAGTGCCGTCATATTCCAGAACTGCAAGCTACCTGGGGTGTCCAGAAGTACAAGGTGTTCAGTGCTCAGAGACATGGCCAAGGTAAGGAAGGCTGAAATCCGACCACCATTAAACAAGACACATAAGTTGAAACGTCAAGACTGTGCCAAGAAATATCTGAAGACAGATTTTTCAAAGGTTTAATGGAATGATGAGATGAGAGTGACTCTTGACGGATCAGATGGACGGGCCCGTGGCTGGATCAGTAACAGGCACAGAGCTCCGATTGGATGGAAGGCTTATGACTGTTATTTAAAGAAGGGTGGCTATAAAGGTCACTGAATTCTTTTTTGGAAATGTCAGAAACGCTTATTTGTAAATGAGTTGTTTGTTACTCTCACTTTAACATGAAAATAAACAAGTGAGATGCGAAAATTTTCGTTTTTCATTTAGTTGCATAATAATTCTGCACAGTAATAGCTGCCCATAAATTGTGCACAAATTAATATTCTCCTAAGAAAGCCAAAAACTCACTTTTACTGTCTTAAATATTCAGATTTGAGGTTTATTAACATTTTGGATTGACCGAGAGCACTGTATTTGTTCAACAGTAAAATGAATCCTCAAAAATACAACATGCCTAATAATTGTGCACGAAATGTAAATAAATGAAGATTTCATTCTGCATTTTCATGAAGTTGTTATACTGAATGGCCTCACTTGTGATGCATTATACTCAGAGAACACTGTTGATATTCATTGTCCAGATATTTGATGTTTGAGCCATAAAGCTTATTATGCACTGATGAATGAATACAGTACAGTGTTACAGTGTTATCTGCATTGCACTGAAAATAACTGTTGTCCTGCTGTAGTCAATATACTGTCTTTTGAATGTGAGATTCAGAGTTAGAGAATTATTTTTAGACTGAGTGGCACTGAATTTAAAGTTAAGATTTCAGCTAGTAAATGTGACTCTTTAAAAGAGTTTTCTTCATGTGTTTCATGGTGCTTGAGTTTGGTTGTGATTGTCTTTGCATGGCCAGTTTCTTCAGTATAGATGTTCTGATACTGACTACAATAAAATATCACAAATTATTTTGCACTTAATATGTATTTATTCTAATTAATTATGGTCTTACACATAGTTTTTTGTCCTTATCGAGGTGATGTTGAAAGTCGGTTACAATAAAGTCTTCCTTGTAAATTATTAAATGTCCCTGTTCTTGGTACTTCTGTATACCACAGGTCTACAGCAGCTCATGCTTGATTCTGCATCCGGCGGCCTCTCTATTGGTCTGATTCTGAAATGGCTTCTTCTCAACATCTTTTTACCTTGCATTTTTTTAAACCACATTTTCAACCACAGACCAGGGTGCAGCAGACAGTTTAATGTGTTGTTTGGTTTTTATTTTAATAATCCTCAAAGGAAAAGGTCACCAAAGGTCACTTATAAAGGTCTGACATTCATTCAGAGGGATAAAATATCAAGGAAAATAAACAGTAAGTTCATGTGTGAAGATCTAAGTTTATTGTGGATTTAAAAAAAAAAAAAATGTTCAGACACACATTTATAAGTTAACACTGTGAAAGTGACAAGCATCAGGCATACCACACAACTGTCCCAAAGAGCTGTTGCATCGGCTCTCTTTATACTGCAGTGGTCACACTCAAAATAAAAAAATAAAATCATAAATAAACTATTTACAGATTAAAAAGGAAATGAATACCACCAAAATATATCCATTTAGTATGTACCATTCCTGTGTACTTAAGTTCTTTGGACAAAAATGGCAACAGTGAGACCCAACGTTTCTTGATCAGTCGTGTCTAAAATTGCCGCAGAAAGTTTTAGTACAGGTCACAATATTTCTGATAATATTAGGAAAGAGACACTGTGTTTTGGTGAAGTACAATAGTGTGGATTAAACCCTTGAAGTGTAAGCAGCTGATACGACCTGATATTGCATTCCTGTGTGAAAACACCTCAACATTTCAGAAAACTCAAAAAGACCCAGCCAGCTGAGCATCAATGTTCATTACATTCATTCACAAGCCTTCCACCTTTTTCATCCCTCCTGTAGGTATATATTCTGAGACGAACATCACATCAAAACATCAGACTGTATATTCCAGGAGCACGAACAGCCTCCCACAGATCACGTTCACCCTGAACACCATCACACATGACAGTTACAACACTGGAGAAGCCTGGTTTACTGCACTGCGTGTAAGCAGAGTGAAAATATACAGAAGAGGTTGCGTGAGACAAACTTGTTCCTTGTTGGCATTTATGATCTTAAATGTCACGGCGACTACTCTTTGGATGAAGGGTAATCACTTACAGGCTCGTCTGACACTGAGATAACACAAACATGATGCTGACGAAACATTTGCTGATTGCCCTTCAGCAACAAATTGATCTGATCTGCGTGCAGGCTCAATCCCCCACCGAGCACAGTCACCATCTCCACTCCATAGCTGTTATTGACAAGTCTGAGATTTCAATCTTGTATCGAACAAACAATCACGATGACTGCTGTGCGCTCTGTCTCGGCTGTTCATGGCTCCTTCATGATGTAGACGTAGATCGTGGTGAGGAAATACTTGAGGGACTCGATGACAGAGGACAGCCAGTGGTGTTCAGGGGTGAGATCCCTCTTCACCACACATTTAGTGATCTCCACCTGAAAAAGAGATATTGAGAGAGATTTTAAATATTCAATGCTAATCAAACTTAATATGGATGAAAAATGAGACCATAATAATATGAATTTTAGAAGAATCCTAATATTAATCATTTAATTGCTACTGCTAACATAATGTTGAAAATTTCAATACCACTGAACAGATGGAATTTAAACATTTCACTTTGAAAAATGTCTGAATCTATGGTTTTATACACACACACACACACACACACACACACACACACACACACACACGAGGGAAAAACGAGGATAAGGTGTTCCAGGAAAAGGCAGCAATCCAGTGGTCAATATATTAACTTTATAACAAATATTACAAGTGCAAATCTTTGCATCAGATCAACCAACAGGAAGCTACAGGAGAACTCTCAATGTTCAGTCATAACTGGGGCTTTCTGAGCAAGGCTACCATCAGATTTTACATAACTCCCCTCTAACTCTATCAGAGCTTATGAAAGCACACTGAGCTCTGATATATAAACAAGATAACATAAATTAATCATCTAGCTTCAGCATAACAATGTTGGCCAGTTTTAATCCCCAGAGAAACAAGATCCAAGCAGCTCTTCCCTCCCTTGTTTTCTCAGACGTCAATGTTAATTTTCATTCAGTTTGTCCAAAATTCCTCTCAAAAACCCTGATCATGCAGTGACGTCAATTAAAGATATAATACATTTTACATGACAATTTCTCTAAAATCCAAATGGAAAGCTCAAAATTTCTCCACAATATTACTCATGCATCAAAACCCACAGTGATCATAATTATCAGCATATACAGCAGCGGCCACTTACCCATCCTCCCCGTCTCTTCAGCCAGTGAACCAGGAACTTGCGGACAAACTGTCCCAGACTGTCCACTAAGATGTGAACGGTGGTCGGATGTCCTTGTCTGACACAGTCCACTGCCAGGGCTCCAGCTACTGCGTACATGGATACCACCTTACCCCAGGTTATACCTACAGCGAGAAAAACAGACATCACAGAGTTATGTTTTAAGTCATTCATGTATTGTTTATTAATTACTGTTTGATCCTGACTGTGCAGAATGATGTATGTGCAGAGGCCGTTTTCACATTCATCTGTGTTTGGACATAAACGATTAGTCCATGAATCAATTTGTCAATTGACAGAAAATTATTAGCAAATTTTTTGGCAAAAAAATTTTTCCAGCCTCTCAAAAGGTTAATATTTATTTCTTTGTCTTTCATTATTTTACCCTGAAACAAGACGTTTGAAGATGTCATCTGGGACTTTGGGAAATTGTGATGGGCACTTTTCCCCATTTTCTGACATTTTGACCAAATGATCAATCAAAAACTAATTTAAAAACTAATTTTTTAGTTGCAGCCCTATTTAAGTTTAGTTTAAGACATGTAGCGTGATTTTGTGACATCACAGTTTGGAGCCAATCGTCGTCGAATGTGCAAGTGTGAAGCAGACACTTGAAACCTCCAGTGAACATACAGGGAGAAGAATGAACTCCTCAGTGAGGAAGGAGACAATTTGTTTCCAGCAGTATCCAAACATATTAGCAATTTTAATGAGGGAGAACGAGTAGATGTCATTTTAAGAATTTTTAAGAAGGAAATCTAACTTTTTTTCTGTGGAAAAACCATATGAGAAACAAATTACTATTCAAATGCAAGCTATCTCTATATGTCTTAAAAATGTGTCCAGCTTTAAGCTTCAGCAAATTCAAGCTGATATCGATTCTGTCCTGCAGTCACAGGGTAAGTTTGTTTGCTAAGCAAGAAGCACAAATCACACTTTAGCCACAAGACCTGAGCGTCAAGCCTCCATGGTGGCAGAGTTTCCTGACCGGAAACCATAAAACTGCCACATTTATCTCAGCGTAAACACTCCCTTCCCAGTCCATGCTGAGCACTAACACCCATCTCCTCTGGGGTTTCTCCTTCCTCAAAGTCTGTTACATGCTCTGTGACCTGACATGGGGCGTGAGGGGCAGTTGGTGGACCTTGTACTGAAATAAACTGCAAATATGAGGTGAACGTCAACAAACCAGTGCATTTGTGTTAATGTGGCTGATAAGAGGTCTTACTGCGTCACATGCCAGCTGTAAATTAAGGAGGGCGAGACTGTGTTGCCTTTGCCTAGAGGTGGATGAGACACTGACGCAGTTTCAGGCGTGGGGAGGTCAATAGGTTCAGAAAATGATTTTGCATTCACCACTCAGAGGGAGTTGACAGCCCCGAAGCTGGAAAAGGCCAATTCTTTGTTCTCCCTTTTTACCTAAACAATCCAGTCTGATAATTAAGGGCATCCGGCCACTTCTACGTAGAGTTTCCAGGGCAGCGGGGATTGTTTTAACGACCGTCAGTGATGCAGTACAGGGTCTGATGGCATTAGCCTCCTTTAGGTCTTGCTTGCATTGTCATGACTGTTCCTCAGAGCTGACCTACAGCGTCTGACTGTGGCTATAAGGGGATAGAGCTCTGGGCGAGCTTAAATGAGATAACTGTCCATGGAAGCTGTCAGAGTACGTCACGTCTCGCTCCCTACTGAGAAGCAGGCCAAGAATAGAGACAAGATTGTCAGGGATAAAGCTGGAGGAGAGGAGGGCGGAAGGAGAAAGAACAGAAGTGGGAGGCAGGCGAAGATAGATGGAGAAGAGACAAGCCATGTTGATTTTACTGAGGGAGACCACAGTGCAGATGGCCGGTTAACCGCTTCCAAAATAATATGTGGTTGTGATACGTAGTTGGATTCAGTAGACATATCATTCCTTAGTGATCTCTGAAGTCACAATAAGCACTTGGAGGCATGATAACAAATACCAAACCGCTAAAAAAAAGGTACTTATAAAACAAATCCCGAACAGCAGGAAAAACAAAGTTGCATGTTTTTTTTTCTATTTATATCCAGGTTTCAACCCGTCCCAGAAGGCTGGGGCAGCATGGGTTCACCAGTTTGTTATTCCTCAGAAGGAATCCCACGCCGTTTCTAAAAATGACACCCTCATGATGTCAAATCAGGCACAAGTTTAGCCAAAACACAGGCATGTATATGATATTAAGCAAGTCCATTTTTGATCTTTCCTGGAAAAGTGCCAAATTTTAGTTGCACTGCGACCAGACCATTTAATCTACCCCGCAGGCTCATACAGAGGACGTAAAGTCACTCTTTTTATTTGGCTACTTCAAAATGTCATTGCTGTTTAAAGACTGTTTAAAACCAGTTCAAGAGCCAGAAGAAACAAGTTCAGTCAAGTCCCAGACTGACAGAAACCTAAGTCTTCTCCCAAGACCAAAACTGAATGAGGATTATCCAACAGCCATTTAAAACCTAATTTTCTTCGGGTTATTCTTTCAAAAATATACATTTAGAGATGGCATGGACTTTAAACATGAGTATGAGGTGTCGTCCAAATATATCTCAAGGCAAACGTGGTTGTGGCTCGTAGGCGGCATGAAAAGCCTGCCATTATAACCTCTTCCTGGCTGTAACACACTCCTCCTTGATCTCTCTCCGTAACTCCATGTCTTTCAGTGGATTTTATGAATGCGGGTAATAGCGTACACTGTTGGACAGTCTTTCCTCATGGGGCAGCATTTGTTCATATAAGCAAAAAGTGACAGAAGCAGTTGTTGAGTGAATGAAAGAAAGGGAGCTTGAGAGACGTTTTCACTTTCTCACACTTGTCAAATTCTTCAGATTAAGCATAACAACACCTGTAACCTTGTTTGGTGACTGACAAGCCTGTGGCTCATGTCTGATATCGGACCAACAACCCCACTGGAAATGACCTTCAGTCACCTTCATCTGCATCTGTTAGTCACAGACTGGCAACAAGAGGATGAATGTTCATATCAGACCTTTTTAGAGCACACATCTGTATCTACACACCACAGTCTTCCAAATATCCTACCTGGATTTGCTGTGAAAATAACCAAAAGAACTATGATAGATAAGTTGCCAAGTCTAATTTTAAAGCCAAGTTTAAAAAAAAATTCAACTATTCAACCATTGCGACCAAACTCAAGACCAAAAGTGGGCAAAAGACAGATGGAAAAAGGACATGACCTGATCTGTAGATGTTTGCCCAAATTCTTGTAACTGCATCCACAGTTATGTGATTATTAATTTCAGCAGATCAAGTAAGACATGGCTGTGTGTGTATTTTATTTCAGTGTCCAAACCAAAAGAGTGGTGCCCCTGGCATGATCACTACTTTCTGCCAACAATCCCACGGTCCAATGGGTGACATTTTATAGATGCAAAAATTAAGTCGTGCAGTAATGACAAAAAAAACCATCCAAGACCTTTACTGCTCACTGTAGAGTAAACTATTCAATAATAATAATGACAAGCCATCAGCCTGTTACATTCAGTTTTGCATTGAGCAAATTGAGCATAATTTAAAAAAAAAAAATTACTTAATTATATTAAATAGCGTCAAGCTTAAATGTTAAATATTCATTTTATTTACATTTGGTATTGCTTGGGCCATAATATGCCATAAAAATAGATACAGAATATGTTCACAACAAGCCAACACCCTTTACGTTCAGAATCTGAATAACTTAAACTAGTCAGTGCTATCTGTTCAAGAAGAGTGTCTAAACTTGGTGACTCTTTTTAGATGTAGGACTAATGATGTGTTTTAAAGTCTCACTCCACCTACGTGTGATTCGCACCCACTCACTCTGGCTGACAGCACTTCTGAGGCAACAGAGCCTGATAAAAACTGCGGTCGGACCCTTCGTCCGCGATACAGTGGAAGCGTCAATGGCTTCCTGATCTGGCAGATCGTGCTACATCATCCTCGTCATCAACACCTTCAAAGGCTCAGAACAGCCACATACCTGTTGAAAAGATTTCTGTTGCCACGCCGATGAAGGCATCTGAAACCATGTTCTCCATGGCAACAGAGATGTTGAGCTGCCGTGCCACGTTCCTGTACAAACTGGGCTGTATACACTCCAGCTCGTCGCCTAGGTAACAGTGGGGGAGCACACACGAAAAAGACAGAGGAGCATTAAAAGTCTGTTAGAAAGACCACAGTTATTCTGAGTGAATGAGACAGAAAACCAAAACACAGATTCGGTTTAAACATTCTGGGTTAAGCAAACAATGATACAATTCAACCGCTCAACCAACTCAGACAGATGGTTGTGTTATGATGACAGAGGGTCACTTAGATGTCAGGATGTCAAAGTAAAACATGTACGTTTCTGCTGGTATCCTTTAAAAAGACACGGTGCACTTGAGCTGCCGTTTTAAGTGAGTTTAGTCCTCCAGATGTAATCACCCGTTTCAAGCTGTTCTCACACTCACACACAAAGACACACAAACGCACATCAAGCTTATCATAGCTTGCATTATATAGTAGGCCTACATTATTTGGAAATTATTAGTTGTTCATTCTAGTTTCTTGACGTGTATCAATTATCTGCTCCAGCTCTGTTGAGTCATCCTCAGCCTACTGTTATCTACAAGTAGATTAGAGCGCAGCAACTCTGCTTTTTAGACCCAAGAGGAGTGAGAATATCACTGTCACAACAGTCAGCTCACACTGGCTTTCAGCGGAGGATAATGACAATTTATTGATTGCTCTGACAGCAATGAATTCATGAGTCAGTGTTAGACCTGCAGCGTGTCATCTCTAATGAACAGTCTTCAATTCTGAAGTCCTGAAATGGCCATTTAATCTGGATCTCAAATACAGGATTCTATTTATTATAGCAGATCATTTGTCCTGCTCATCTTAGTTTATAGTATTTTCCAACAGTTTTTAACCCCTACAAAGAGGGTGTGTTTTCAGGTCTGTCCATTTGTCTCGTTTGTGAACAGAATTTCTTCTGCAAAGCTTGTTCATGATCTGGATCATTGTGACAACACAGGATTCACTTCCATTGTGTCTCCTAATACTGCGAAATGGTGAAAACATTTGGAGAATTCATTCCATTTGATGCAGATCAGGATCCAGAGGAAAGCTTCAGGAGAGCTTCCAGAGCAGATTGAAAACGTCTAAACAGTTTCTATGATTAAAAACTTGGAGGATCGTGCAGCCTTTGCCAATGTATTACATACTCTTGAGTTTTTTCCAGTCAAAAGAATTATGTTTAAACCATGTTTACCTTAAGCTTTCAGTTAAATATTAAAATGAAATGACAATGACGCCATGGCTAATTAATTAACCTGTGTCAACTTCAAATAAGACACTAAACAATTTCAAATAATTCAAAATGAAAGAAATCATGGTATAAACTTTAATGTAGCCACTTGATGTTACTTGAGCTACCCCCTGAAAATATAAGGAAAATCCAATCACATCTATAAAGTCAGGTTCAGAGTTCAACAGGAGATGAAACCCACGGCCTAGAATGTGTGAACATGTTGCTATAAGATGACACTTTATCCGTTCTGACATTCACTGGTTTTTCTAAGACTTTACAGCTGCTCAGGTTTCTCTTACCAAGACAGAGAAGCACCAGAGACACCTCAGCGAGCGCCGCATTCGAGGGAGAGAGGTTGAGTTCGGTTTTGGACCATCCCAGCCCGTTCTGGTTGAGTCTGGACAGGATGTAGTCTCTGCACAGGGCTTTGGACTGGGACACCAGCTCCTTCTCAGTCAACGATCGGTCGAACACATCCAGGACCTCTGCAGCAAACACAGAAGACCTCCGCAGGACCTCCATGTCCTCCTCCCGGGGATCTGGGTCAGAAAGCGTCTGACCTCTTTGGATCAGCTGCGTCTCAGTGCGTCTTTATCCCAGGAGGAACAAAGTTTAATGCTGGAGACAGAATGGCAGCTGTGAGGGAAGAAAATCCTTATTTAGAAGCAGGTAGGGAGAACTGGTTAGTTTTAAAGGAATTAATTTTATCTTGAAACCTGTTTTTCTGACAGGAAGAGAAACAATAAAACAACAAAAAAACAGCTTGTGTGACTGGATTAATACTTCCTGCTGTTACTAGATACTTTTTATAAAAAGCAGTGTGGGTGTATAAATACATGTAGACACAAGAATCTAAATCAGACCAGAAACTTATATAATAATATGATGGAGGCGTTATTGTTGTGAGTCACATGGTGGGACAGTTAAGATATTGCTACACTTCTTGGATTATGCAACAACAAGCACTGATACCACAAGATGACAAGGGAAATGATTTTGCTGCTGTGGCAGTAACAGACCTATCTTGATTTGAGATTAAACCATTAGACTGTTCAGTGCAACCTAAACTAGCCTGAAGGAGTAGAACATTTGAATGAACACGAAATTGTTTGGAAGACACTTAGGCTGGTGCACGCCAAGAGAAAAAGCACGCTTACCTTCAACATAATATCCACATTAAGGTGCAACAGCTTCTGATATCACCAGTATGTGATTCTTCCGATGATGGAGCTCCAATTAATTAATCAG
Organism: Seriola lalandi dorsalis; assembly: GCF_002814215.2. Lineage (NCBI taxonomy): Eukaryota > Metazoa > Chordata > Actinopteri > Carangiformes > Carangidae > Seriola > Seriola lalandi. The sequence continues at coordinate 106,695 of NW_019524830.1, read as the reverse complement.
AAAACATTTCGAACCAGCTCTGTCTCTGTGTGTGTGTTTCCCAGCCGAGAAAAAAAGCCCGACCGTCAGAGCAAAGACAGCTGGTCTACCTTCAAAAGAAACTGTTTCAGATCATCAAGAAAACAACTGGGCGAAGTTCTGCCTCACTTCCAACAAAGCTCATGGTGCGATCTGTCCACTTGTTTCCCCCCGAGGAGCAGCAGCGACTGAGCCGAGAGACACAGTTAGAAGACGCCTACCTGTTGTTCCACCTCCCCATTGGCGCTCAGTGGGTGCGTTGGTTTTAGTGCTCAGACTAAGCCCGCCGGGAGGAGTTTGACGCCTGCCTCCCAGCTACTAAACCAAACAAAACCTCACCAAGGCGGACAGAGGGAGACAAATCAACTGCATCTACATTTTCATTCACAATTCCGGGCAGAGTAAATCCTGCCATTACACTCTGGAAGGATGCAGCTTTTTTTTCTTCTTTTTTTAAAATAATTTTTATCACTTCATTTGTTTCCACTCTTGTGCGTAAAAGCCACAACCTTTACTTTTAAACCTGTGTCAGTGGTAACAGGTCTGAAACACTTCATGCTGGTGCACTGTCATTTGTGCGTCATTACGATGGGGTTTCCCAGTACAGGTAGAACAGGTGTAACACTCCTGATCTGCTGCCTGAGTTTATATAAGTGTTCTGAGGCCAGAAGTGTCGCACCTTTAATCCCGTGCAGAGCAGATAGATATAGATGTCCTACTCTGCACTCACAGCACTGACACACACCTTACTGGGCTTTACCTTGTTCTTGGTATGATGGAGTTTTATTTGTTTTTTGTTATTGTGACAGTTATTCATTTATTTACCACATCAAAATACAATATAATTCATCTTAAACAAATAAATAAAATTACATTCATCGGAGGCTCCATAGCTTTTTTATTTTTTTATTTTATTTTATTTTATTTATATTTTTTTCAATGTGTTGTGTGTAGTGTGTTCATCAGTAAAATACAAAGACAAAGTCAGTTAGAGGAGAGAGGCTGTTATAAATAATGTAAGCTACCGGTTTAAGGACTCATTCCACACAGGTCAGACGTTTATCAGATTAATCTCTCCCTCTGTCTCACGTGTGTGTGTGTGTGTGTGTGTGTGTGTGTGTGTGTGTGTGTGTGTGTGTGTGTGTGTGTGTGTGTTACCTGCCATATTAACACGACAATGACAGGCCTATGTCATGTGTAGGCCAACATATTTTATAACAGCAGCCTTTCAAAGTAAAAGGTGACCTGATGTAACACGCAGAGCCTGCGAACTGATCGCAGTTATTACGGTCAGAGTTAGGAGGAAGTTATTTTACTTTTAGTGTTATCAATTACACCTATTAGGATAAATGCTTTTGCCGCTTACAGATTTTTTTCTAGTTAACCGTTTGGCCGCTGTGTGTCACTTTTGCTCACTTTCTGTTGTGGTCAACATTATTTCATCATTAGGAGGATAGTGAAGTGATGAGCACATTTATTCAAGACCTGTTTCTCTCTCACCAAGAGCAATATATAGATACAATACAACACGGTGACATTTGCAAGTAGAGTTCATGACTAATCTTTGTCATATAACAATGAAAGGATTAACACAGATTATGAAAAACAAAAAAAAACGAACTAATAATAATTCTGTTATGTTATTAAAAACAAAAACATTTGTTTGCAGCAGCATGGTCTGGGCTAGAAATGAAAGGATGAAATGTTCAGCTCATATACTGGAATTAAGACCAGAGTTAATTCTCCCTGAATGAAATCTGGATGTATACCAATAAATGTTCTGCAACACTGGCAACAAATTAAACATTCAACTTTATATTTATGGCATGAACATGTTTATTTTAATGGTGTTTATATAATATCTAAAACTATGTCTAATCTCAAAATGAAGATAAAGTTGGTACTTAATAATTAGGCCTATACTTGCGGATATATGGATATATTTCAATAGGTTAATTCTCCATTAAGTCTTTAATTGCTATGCATTTCAAGTGTCTAAATAAATGAGTTCAAATTCTTAAGCAAGGCTAAAGAACAAAATCTGAAAACTCACAACAATGATGTCACCTAGAAACAATCTCTTGTTTTTTTTCCAACATGGAGAGGCTGGTGTTTTACTAATTAACATATCAATGGGTGAGTTTCTAAGTGATTCTGTTCAAAGGACAGTGTGTCTAAGAAGGAAAACCTCGGCCCCTTTTAAGTCAGTGTTCACATTCATTTGTTCAAATGAGACACCTGAACTTTCAAACATGAAGACAAATGGCGTCTTCTGTCAGCTCCAGTGTATCCGTTCTGGTACAGTAAAAGTGATAACATGTTCTACACGTTTTTGGTCAGATAGGGTGTAAATGAATTGCAATGAATGAAACAGTGCAATGTTGCAAACTGTTATACTATATTATGAAACACAATACTCAGCCACACTCGGCATGTTAGACAACATTAGTAACCACAAGTGGAATCTAGTTTTGTCTCATCACAAATGACACAGGAAGACCACATTCCAAAAATGTCAGTGTCACTGAAAAGTAAATTTACGAACTTTGTTGGTGACAATCTTACCGGCTATTTCATAAACTACCATACTGAGAAATGAAATGCATGTTTACATTAGTTTGGTCTAGTGAGACCATTCATTCATTTTCAGCAGCCATGCTCACCCTCTCACATCCAGAGGAATCTATCCTGTCTAATTTATCACAATTGGCTAATTGGAGACAACCAGTTGGTCTCGAGGACTATGCCTATTCTCTGGTTTTGCTGCTGGGCAGAGAACTATAGTCTCCAGACAACGTCACGTTGTCCTGTTGTTTGTTAGTTTCTATGTGATAAATTCTGCTATTGGGCAAAACCTATACTTAAGTCAATGTTAAACAGTCACAAGTCCAAGAAGAACAGGGAGTGTGTTGTAGTGTGAGATAATATGGCAGCTATGAAAAACAGCTGATGATGTGATTGGAGACAACTCACATTCATGTCCAGGTTATGTCTCAAATCTCCATCAGTCAAAAATGTGGGCCAAAAACATATCAGTGAGGACTGGTCGTACTGCTCCTCTGCACAATGTAGTGGCTAAACAGAGGCAGTGTTTTATTGGACTGATTGAGGTTCATCATATTGAGGTTTTGTCATTTTGCCAACCACTTATGGACGAGATAGCATGTTATTATCCAGAGTCTCAGCTGATGAGCGACATGTACATAAATGCAGCAGCTCTGGAAAAAAAACATTTTTCCGTGCGGCTTCTCCTCTACAGAAACGCTTGTTGTGTAAACAGCTGCATTCCCCTCACTCTCCCCAGAGATCAGTGACTGAAACTGAACTGTTCATTATGTTAAAAAGCTCAGTTTCTCTTTTATTTCAGATTTTCTTTGACCTGAGAGTGAGAGCCACACCTTGAAGTGGCCATTAAGTATCCTGGTGATCACATGTTAAGGCTTCTCTGAAAAATATAGCTCACTACCGATCACATGCACTGTCAGAGTCTAAACTGCATCACATACAAGCACAAAACTCAGTGTGTTGTATTTTTGCTTTCTATCTATTTGCTGTCTACAGCATGACTTGGTTCTAACTTATATTAGATCTTTTGAAAGTGAATAAAACTCACACTTCTTCTTTCCTTTAGCTTTGCAAATGAAAATTCACCTTTTCATCTTTTTTAATTATGAGATTTATGTGCAATATTCCACTTTTAATGATTAAATGTCTGTGTTTTCATGCATGCGCTTCATGGTAGAACGACCATGTGATAAACTGCCAAACAATATGTAAACAGACAGTTATGCTTCTGCCCTCCCTCTCACTCATGCACAGATTCCTTTCATTCCAGCCAACCTTTTGGTCTAACATACACGTTGAGGACTAAATTTCAAGCTCTATCCAAGCCTCACGCCCTTCATTGCCAGTGCTTGGGGAACAGGTAAAACCAGAGACACAGGAGCGCTCGTCAGCAAGGCTTGGACAGGAACCCAGCCCCTCTGTGCCACCACGCAAAAGGGATGGGCAACGCATGATGTGACGTTAGGTTTGTGAATGTATGGGATTTTACCTTTAGCCCAAATAATGTTTGAGGGATATTTTTGAAATACATTTTGGAGAAATGATCAGATATTTTTGGAGTGGCAGTGTGAAATCATTACTTTTACTAAGGTCAGATATTATAAATGTTTAACCTACAACATTTTCAGTCTATTCTTTGCTTCATATTAGTTTCATCCTTGACATAAGGCTAGATTTTTTTCATCCTGATATGTTTATCAATTGTTTTTTGTTGCCCTGCAAAGGGGTTATTCTCCCCTGGGTCTTGGTTTCTTTAACCAGGGTCCTGCAACTCTTTGACCCCATCCCCTTCACCACCATTGATGAGACAGACCAATCACCAACAGGCTAAATGAGGATAGAAAGGTGGAGCTTAGCACTGAAACAGGGTGTGGTCCTGAAACCAGCAAGGTCTGTAGTAGTGCCCTGGGGTTTAAATTGAGTTGAATGAGCTCAGTCCCATATTTGTCATAGCTAGCCTCTCACTTTTACACACCTCTCTCTTGCTTTCTCTCTGTCTTTCCCCATTTCTTACCTGTGAGACTTTCAGATCTTGTTGGATTTTTATTTTAATTTTGTCTTAAATTAGACACTTGAAGACTGCTGGAGGCTACCACCCACGGACTAGCTTTGCATGTGTCTGGTCTCCACCTGATCACTCTCACTGGTGGTGCTGCTGATCTGTTGGATCCACCGGGCTGAGTGCTGCCTGTTTTAGCTGTTCAGGAGTGAGTGCTGAGGACTTGTGCTCAGCGGGTGAGTCACTTTCTACGAATGCAGCACAGGGATGTTACCTTACCAGCTATACCCGAGTATCATGTGTGTCTGTGCTGCTCTGCTAAAAATGTTTCTTTTGAATGTATTGTGGTTAGATCAGACACTCATTCAGGTTAGTGTTGAATTAATATTGACAACAAAGCATTCATTCTGCTGCTTTGAACACGTTCATTTGTTTTTCCCTCGAAATCCATAATCAGCCCAGATCTTAGTAGCTCAGCTAGGCTGGCCGTATGGGCCAAGTTCTTTGCCTCACCTGTTTGACTTGCTCTGTTAGTCAGCATGAGAGTATTTCATTGTTTTTAGACTGACAGCAGAATTCAGATGTTTCACAATCCTTCATCAAACACTCATTTATTTATATTTTGCTACTGTAGAATTCTTCTCTTTTGACTTATTGAATTAAATAAAAGAATTTCCTTTTGAATGAAGCGCAGAATTAGTGCTAAAACAGTGAGGATTTTAGCTTACATACTCCACTTGATGTAGATGGAGAAAGCTTCTTGTACAGATTGCCCCAGTGTATTTTTTTTTTTTCTTTTTTTTTTTTTTTTTGAAAGCATGTACATTATGCCACTCGGGGTTGTTTGATGAGCCTGTGCAGCTGTCTCCTGTTTGTTCAGTCAGTGGGAAAACAGGTGGATGGGTGGCTTAGTTGTTCACCTTGCCCAGCCAGCCTCACTTACAGATCAGGTCTTCATCTCCCCGGTTTCTGAGTCTTTGGTCTTCTCATATTTTTCAGGGGTTTAATAGAACAGAAAAAGGAAGCAGTCACCATGCTGCGAGAAGCTGCGTCAAACATTTTAAAACTCCACAGTTATCTACAGTCGAGAACTGGTAAGTGTCTTTGTCTCATCAGATAGCATTTGTGCTGTTGTTTTATTGAAATGATGCCATGAATATGTCCAAAACTGGACTGAATTTACAGTTGATCCTCCTAATTATCCATGTAAGTGATCATTACTAACATGCTGATATAATGAATGTGTGTGTATGTGTGTATATGTGTTTGCCCTCTCCAGATGCCAGAGTCAGAGACTACCCTCTGATGCAGAGTCCCATACAGATGACCACCCTCCTGTTGGCCTATGTCTTCCTCTCGGTGTACGTTGGGCCTCGCCTCATGGCAAACCGCAAACCTTTCCGCCTTAATACAGCCATGATTATCTACAACCTTAGCATGGTTTTACTGAACGCCTACATAGTCTATGAGGTAAGAAAAATGACTGACAAATGGAGTTTTTTCACTGACTCGCATCCCTGTACCTGTGTGTAAGGTCGATGTTAATAAAAGCTGTTGCTGTGTATCTGACACCTAGTTCATGATGTCTGGATGGGGTACCACCTATACGTGGAGATGTGACCTAATTGACCGCTCCAACAGCCCGCAGGCTCTTAGGGTAAGTCAGTAAATGGTTCCTCATTCGCTTCTATATAATTCACTTTATTTGACCTGTTGTGGCCTGAAAAGCAAACTTTAAAAAGCTACATTCAGTTCACTGCTGTTCTGATGGTTTGACAAATAAATGTTTGTGTTCTTTGGTTGTTCACGGTTGGATATTTGAGATTACAGCTATTTTCTTCTTTTCCTTCCCACAGATGATTCGAGTGGCTTGGTTATTTTATTTTTCAAAGTACATTGAACTCCTTGACACAGTAAGGACATTTTCATCTCTATAAACACATTTTTGCCTTTTCTTGTGACTTATAACTTGTCTGACCCCGTGTGATATATCTTGTGTGCATGTTAACTTGAGCTTCACTGATTTTTATTCCAGGTATTCTTTGTGCTGAGGAAGAAACAAGCCCAGATCACATTTCTCCATGTATTCCATCACTCCTTCATGCCCTGGACGTGGTGGTGGGGCATCACCCTGACTCCTGGTGAGGTTTCCTCAGCATAATATCAATCTAACATTCTTTATAAATTTACACTGTGTCCATAGGTGTGTCTTGAAAACAGGGGTAAATGCATTTGAAAAAATCACTGAAAGAAATCCTCAAATTAAACATATAATTTCCTGTGTCTTTCTCCTCAAGTTGGAGGAATGGGCTCCTTCCATGCCATGGTGAATGCAACAGTCCACGTTATCATGTACTCCTACTATGGACTCTCTGCTGCAGGACCTCGCTTCCAGAAGTTCCTTTGGTGGAAGAAGTACATGACTGCCATCCAGCTTGTACGTCCGCTTTTTTAAAATGCTATTTGTTTGTGTTGAAATGACTAATATTAATATGATATTTTTGATAACCACCTGCCCTTTGCCTGTTGTTTTACAGACACAGTTTGTTCTGGTCTCCATACACATCAGCCAGTACTACTTCATGGAGAAATGTGACTACCAGGTCCCCATGTGGATCCATTTGATCTGGATGTATGGTGTCTTCTTCTTCCTCCTCTTCTCCAACTTTTGGGTGCAGGCCTACATAAAGGGCAAACGACTTCCTGTCAAGGACGACAAGCCAAAACTGAATGGCTCAACCAGTGAACCTATCACTGTGGTGGCCAATGGGAAACACCTGGGGAATGGGAACGCAACCCACAACACCAACGGCAAAATCTTCCTGGGCAAAGTAAAGGAAATCTAACGAAGTGACTCTGGAGATTGGATGAGAGGAACACATGGCAGCTCTATAGGGCCATCATCAATATGTCATTCATCATTCATATCTTATCCAGCATATTGGAGGGGCGCAGATTCCAATATACTTCTTCCAAAACTTCATAAGTTCTATATAAGTCTAGTCTTTGTTGAAAATATATGTACACTTCTTGGGATATGAATGGCATATTGTGTTTTGCTGGTGATCTCTACACGTGACATTGTGTTTGTTAGTTGTTGTGAACACTATTACGTGTGACGCACACTGTATGGCGACTGGTGCTCATTTTGTCACTGATAGTATTCTTCAACTCGAGCTTGAGCCACGCAAGCTTGACGTACACTAATGTTTGGCTGGCATCAGGTTTGTTGCTTGGAAGGATCACACAGTTTCCACTGAAGACTTGTAAACCATGTAAATAACTGCTATAAAGTTAATGCAAAAAGGTTTTCATTGTAAATGTCAAATATTTAGTTTTTCTTTTTTCTGTTGTTATTTATCATTTGAAATAAAACATTTTAGATAAAGGTTTGTGTCATTTGGAAAGCAGTTATGGTGTGTACTTTGTAAGAAACATAGCACACCTCAGTATTTCAATTTTAAGAATTGTGGAAAACAAATGTTATACTGTATATTACAGTATTGATGCATTTTGCACATTTTGCTTAATCAGGTAGTGACATATACACTGCTTTGTGTATTCATCCATACTAATACATTCTGAGTTTTGCAATGCTGTATGCTCTGTTCTGTCAGCACACTCAGTGTTTACTACTACATTCGAATTAAATAAAAAGAATGCTGTAGATGGCTATTTCTGAATATCACTGTAGACGCATGTATATACTGATTGATAAACAGTGTTTTTGTTGTTGATTACAGATGTGCACAATGACAGCAGAAGAATGATATAGTTTTGAAGCACCGCAAGCCTAGAATTGGGCCTGATATTTTCCACAAAAATTACTTAAGTGACGTTTTTATGTTTCAATCAATCCTCACGATGTTCAATAGATTAACCTGTTAACTATGTTGTCATTGTTCTCCTGTTAAACCAAAAAGTTTATAATAAAATAATATTTTATGATTTTCTACACTATGCAAGTCCAAAGATTCTGATAGAGGCCTGGTGGAAAAAATAATAATGTATAAATTGCACAGGCACACATTCACCTTTAGCCAAAATGAAAAAAACAGGTAAAATATAAATGAGCACATGTAGTTCTCATGATATTGCTGCCAGCGAGTCCCCGTTCAGACCAATCTTACTTCATGAGATTGAAATGAAAATTCTAAGTAAAATCTTAGCTAACAGACTTTCAAAATACATAGCAGATTCAGTCCATCCTGACCAATCAATCTCCATCATCTTTTTAAAGTTTTATACCAGAATCACAAAGATGAGATGGCCATTACTGCTCTTAATGCCAAAAGGCTTTTGATCACATTGAATGTAAATATGCACTTTCTACTCTAAAATAATTTGGCTTTAGTGATAACTTTGTCAAATGGATCTCTATTATGTAGATTAATCCCCTACTAGGTTGCTTTTTCACATCATATCTCTTTAACTTGTCAAATTCTTGGTTGTCAAATAAACTCTTTTTGCAAGTGTCACATTAATTCTTATGCCGCCCAGCTCCTCCATCCCCCCCTACTTCATCTTATTAAACATTTTGGAAAACTCTCTGGTTATAAATTTAACTGGGAAAAGAGTGAACTTGTGCCTCTTTCCACAAACAGACATTGGATTTCTACAAACTACTTTCCCAGATTAGCCAGATTACCATAAAAGAATCTTCATCCGGCCCAGAGCTGACCCAGTTGTGGCCCAGATTCAAAAAATCCATCTGAAATCTGTACTGGATCTGGCCCAGATCCATATTTGCGCCATACTGTCTCCATAACAGATCTGGCCCAGATCTGTATTGCATCAGGTCCAGATCCATACTGGAGGTATTTCAGGTCATATATTTTCTATCCATCTTACAGAGACAGGGGAAAAGGGAAAACACAGGGGTTGTTGTTTTCTTACCTCCAGGGTGCTTCAAACCTAGGCAGAGTGTGAGAAAGACAAAACACATGACTATGCTTTATATTTCCCCATGAGTATCTATATCAAGTATGGAAAAAAAAAAAAGTTTTTATCATCCATGCATAACTGGCTGACCTGGAAAGGCTTATTCAGTCATAAGTGAGGTGCTACTGTTAACTGTCATTCAGGATGGTTAAAACCAGATGACATACAAATACCTTGAAAATCAAAAACATGCCTAAGCCAAAGGGTATGCTGTTCCCATGTCATATTTAACTTTCTATCCATCTTAATGAAGATGCGTGGCATGTGCAAAGGAGACAAGTGCATTGTAGACCTCAGTCTGATTGACTGGGAATCAAAACAAGCTTTATGTACAAGTATTTGTTTCCAGATGAAACAAATTGCAGGATAAATGTCACTGGTGGAGAGAAACTCATAAAATACTGCTTGTCCTAGCCAAATTTTCAGCATGGCAGTAGTAATACATGCTAATTAACTGACAGAAGCGCATCAAAGGTTAAAACATTTATTTATAGCGTAGCCCATTGTATACAATGCATCCTGATTACAATATAAGCTAAGTGAAGGTCATAAATAGAGTTCCAGAACAGTAGTGTTGAAGGCCAACACTTGTATTTTATACAGGTCTGCCAATATGGTAAACAATTGAGAAGAACAAGCCATTATACCATTAACAGGAACAGTAAGAATCCAGTTATGGCTAAAACACTGGGTGGAATCTTTATTGTTGATTAAATAAAACACTTGCAAATTCATTCTGCAAAAAAAAAAAAAAAAAAAAAAAAAAAAAAAAAAAAAAAAACCTCAAATCACAACAAAGGAAATTATCTGATAGACTGATGAATGACACTGCTAGTTGATTTGACCATCCTGTCTTTGGCCTTCTTCTTAACAGGATCCACTTCAAAGCACTTCCACAGGCGAATAGTTTCGTCTCCAGCAACAGTCGCAATGGTGGAGCAGTCTGGGCTCAGAGTCAAACTGAGAACTCTGTCCTCGTGGCCTAAGATAAAGAAAATGAATAATTAGGCCAACAGAAAGCATAAAGTACATTAGTATAGTTCACTAGAGTTTTCCTTTAAAGTAAAGTATGAATGAGCAAGCACAGTCAGTCCAGTCTTAAGTTATTTACCAGCAAGCTCTGCGACTCTAGTGAGAGAGGGATACTTCCAGATAACAACATTGTTGTGGGCATATCCATGGGCAGAGACCAGCTCCTTGTAGTTGGGTGCAAACATCAGTGATGAGATCTGAAATGCAAAATTATTCATGCATGTTGTCACATCCAAGTTAAATAAATTCATAGACCAAATTAAGAAGTACATTTTCTCAGAATTATCATTGAAACTCAAGGGTCTAATCGTGTGTAATTACCTGGGACTGAGTGTCAAGTGAACTGATGCAGGAGCCGCTGTTTACATTCCAGATACGGATGTGACGATCACTGGTACCACCTCCAGATGCAAGGATATTTGGCTGCCATGGACACCAGGCCAAAGCCTACAATAATAACATCCAAAAGTGACAGTCACATTTTACATCTATGGCAGAGACTGTTTATGTCAAGCAGTTATGTAGTAGTATGAGTAATAAAAAGGTGCTCACCTTTACAGCTCCTTGATGTTCACTCCAGCAGCGGACCGACTGGCCGTCATTGCTGGCGCTGCCCTCCTGCACACGGGGCCAGACACACACCAAGTTGTCATTGCCTCCACTGGCCAGGTATCGCCCATCAGGAGACCACTTCAGCCCGCACACCTCCTGTGAGTGACCATGGAGTGTGAAGATGTGATGGTCTGCCACTCTCACATCATGATGGTGAATGTGTCCTGATCTAGAGCCACTAGGGGTGGACAGGAGAGAACACATTACATCTGGGTCCAACAAAAACAAACCACTGGAATTGTTTTTAAATCAGAGAGGTAAAACAAAAACAGTACCTGGAAAGAACATAGTCATTCCAGCTCAGGCTACCAACTCTAGCCGTGTGGCTGGCCATGCTGCGTAAACGCTTTTGGTTTTCAACATCCCACAACTAAAAAAAGAGAAGAAAAAAATATATATATATTAAATACAAAATATCAAAATCAGTTCTTTGGGAGTCATGTGTCCTTATGAACTAAAGGGGTGTGTTCATCACCACACTAACCTGAACTTTGCCATCACTGGTGCCAATAGCAAGATAGCTTCCCTCTTTGGTCCAGGACAATGAGCAGATGTAGTCCTCCTCACGCTCCAGCTTCATGAGAAGAGTGATATCGCCTTGACTGGCATCCCACAGGTAAACACTGTTATGAAGAGCCACGGCAAGAATGTTTCGACTGCTCCAGTCAAACAGATTTAAATCTGGGGAGGGAAAAAAAAAAAAAAAAAAAAAAAAAAAAAAAAGGAAAAAGGAAGGGTCCCAAATGAATACTTGGTCATATACTGAAAGAAAAATCTATTATTAAAAATCTTTAGATTTAGTATAAAAGCTGATGTTGGATAAATTTCCATCCTCAGTGCTGTGAATCCAAGATGGAGTTATGCATACATTGCACCAAATAAAATACCAACATGCATGAATGCTATTAGGAAACACTTTAAATGCAAAGCCTACAGAAATCATTTCGAAGCTCAGGAGCGTCCAAGATTCTTTCAGGCGTTGAAGATATGTATCTCGTCTTTTTGGTTGAAGCCGGAGTTGCACCTTGACTGTAGAGGACTTTCAAGTTGTTTTGATATCCTGTAAATTAGACAGATCATTTTTAACAATCCTCACTTTCTATATTCATTCAATATTCTTGCCATGCATGGTGTTGGCATGCAAATATCCTTACCCTCTGGTGCATTCAGTGGTTTCCCTCCAAGGTGCAGGATCTTTGCATCTTCAATGTTGTATCCATTCAGTGACATAGACCAGGCTTTCTGGTTTTCCTTTAAGGACAGATAGCTTTGCTCAATAAGCTGCTTAATTTACAAGGGAATCATAAAGAAATGCATCCAAACAAAATATCTTACTGATGTTCCCGTTGTATTGTTTGTGTCCACTGGCTCATTCTCCTTTGTGAGCAGGAAACTTGCCACATCCATTTGTTTGCTGTTTCTGACGGGAATGAAGCGGTCGCCTCCCATCTTAGAGGGCGTTTGTTTTTTATTTTTGCCTAAGATACAAAAATATATATATTATACCCAGCGGTTAGCACTTGCAGTGATAAGCGCACATTGTTAGCACTGACGTTGCATAAATACAGTGGGCACACAGTACCTGGTGTTTTGCTCGGTGTTTTTGATGAACTTAGCGACACATTGGCAGATTTTCCAGGCGACAAACCGTTCAAGGCGGATGTGTTTGATGAGCTGGCCTTTCTTTGCCACCTCGCCATGGGAGCGTTTGTGATGGGCATATCCAGCTTCAAAATACTGTGGATGTCGTTCTCAAACCCAAACTGCGCCATCTTATCCAGGTTTTCACACGACCTGGAAACCAGGGCAAACAATTATTAAAGAGCGTTCATCTGATGTGCAACAGTAACGGACCTAAATTGAATTTAAGGCTTGTTAGCAAGACCTCAGAGGTAACGTTAGCACTACTTTAAACATTGAATTTCGTTTTAAGAAAACAACGCTAGCTAAAATCACTTTCGCAGTTACCGGGGTACGTTAACCCAACGTAATAAACGCAGTAAACAAACACAAGTTAGCATTAAATCCCGTAGCATTAACAACTTTAAGTTTAATAATCGTCGTGTCGAAAACCCCGCTGAATACCTAAATCAAAAGTGGACCTTTTCCGCTTCAAAATAAACAAACTGAGCTCACCTCTTTCAGAAAACGTGGGGTGCACAGGAGGAACTCGGGCCGTTCTCTGTCCTCTGCCTCTGCAGTTTGAATTCAGCGAAAATGACGCCACACGGTTTAAATGTCTGAAAACGCTCCGGTGATTGGTTCGCACTGCTATGGTAACGTTTACGAATACGTTCATGTGATTGGTGGATGAGGATTCCTGCGAGATCAACGTCTGAAGAAAACTTTCCTCTCCCAAAAAATCTATCGCCATCTACTGGACAAAGATGATGTCAGGGTAGGGAAGAAGCTGTGTGACGTAAAAATAAAAACTACATCAGTTTACATTTTCTGAGGACAGATTTAGTCAGAGACAGAGGATTTTTGATTTACTGTAGGTTGCTTTGGTTCAGTCAGTTATTAAATGCATTTTATTTGATTATTGGAAGTTTGAACGTTGTAATTTGCAAGACATATAATCATAGGCATTTTTAAGTATGAAGTGAATCCTCTATAAGGTACCTTTATTCAAATGTGTCGCTCGGATTTCAGCAGGGCATTTCCAAAACTTTCCCTCGCCCAGAATATTTCTTAATTTCATCTTTAATGCATATCTGCAATATATTGTTAGTGGTGCATAATTTAACCTATCATAAGCATTTTATTAGATACTTTTGGATCCAGTCATATTAGACTGCCCTGGACTGGTTGCCATAATGAGCATTACTTGGTGATAAACTGTCAAATTATCATAAAGAAGACATTTAACAAATGGTTGAGTCATTCATATATTCACTTCATGTTAATATGTTGAACTTTACATGTTTGTTCACGCATTCAAACATTTGAGGCTCTCCTTTGTCCTTTACATGACAAATTAAATACGATTGAAGACTAAATGCTCTTGCCATAGTAAAGCTAAAACCAGAGACGTTATCAAGTCAAACAAAGCATTTCGTTATATGGTCTTTGATCTGTGACCAAGAGTGATTATGATTAGGTATTTTTCTGTTCACTAGATTAATGGGATTAAATTATTGATCAATTAGGTTCTAAAACATTATCAAAGCCCAAAGAAATACAACTAGAGCCATTATTTTTTGGGTGTTATTCTAATCGGTACACCTCGTGTCATATTTAAAGAGAATAATACAGGTTCTGAGAAATATAAAATGACAGACTAACATCTGTGTGAATAAACACAATTTTATCACTTTAAAGAGCATTTTATTGTTCACATCTTTGGAGCACCACAAAGGATACATGCTGGCAGTACACAGACCCACTTAGCAGCTCAAATGATACATTATATTCCTCTACATTACATTTTAGAGAAATTCTGTCTCTAAAAATTATGTTGAGAAGATTGTACTTCCAAAGATGCAATCACCCTGTCCAGAATAAAGAATCTGTTGTCCTAATACAACAGATTACGATAACTTGACACAAGTGAAAAATATAACAATAAAAAAAAACATGCATAAAAGTACTTTTAATTAAACATTTTTTAAATTTTACATGAACTGGAAAGAACATAGAAAATCACAATATGCAGCAGAATATCTCAAAAGAAATGTGAAAACATCAAACCGGGAAGGTTTTTCAGACCTTGTGCATTGCTGCAGGCAGTGAACATATTTACATTGTGTGTATGCATAAATATTAAAAATATACACAGAGTGCCGCTGTAAAGTGTGATACATGCATATTAAAGTGCATATAATACTGTGGCCTGTAACTCAACAGTGTAGCAAGGGTTTGAAATGTCACACTGTCAACACAGGTCATATCAGTAAGTAGACGTTCAACAGCAGAAACAGAGAAGAGAGCTCAAACATTAGCTTGTTATGTAGCTGTGCTCTGAATTACAAGGTACTGTAGCCGTCGCCTTTTATCTCTGAACCCACTTCAGTCATCTCTTTTGGGTAATGTATTATGGAGCCGAGAACCCCTGCAAACAAAAGAGCACAGAATAGTTCTAACATTCATTACTGAGTAACTATCAAGTATATATATATATATATATATATATATATTAAAAAAAAGTTTTTATCATCCATGACTAACTGGCTGACCTGGAAAGGCTTAGTCAGTCATGAGTGACGTGTTACTTTTAACTATCATTCAGTGATTCAGGATGGTCAAAACCAGATGACTGGCACACAAACGCCTTAAAAAAAACAAAAAACATGTCTAGTCCAAAGGGTATGCTGTTTCCATTTCATTACTGAGTAACTCTATCAAGCAAAAGGAAAGAAATTGTTTTAGATTTTTGAACCATTTCAGGTCATATATTTTCTATCCATCTTACAGAGACAGGGGAAAAGGGAAAACACAGGGGTTGTTGTTTTCTTACCTCCAGGGTGCCTCAAACCTAGACAGAGTATGAGAAAGACAAAACACATGACTATGCTTTACATTTCCCCGTGAGTATGAGGCACCATATCAACAATCATGTGACAGGACACATAAAAATAAAGCCAAGTTATACTTCATTTTATGAGGTATTAAACTGAGGTACTACACTCAAGGAAAACATTAAATAGTTCCTGCTGTTAAATGACAATATGAAACACAAGACTGTTCCACTCTTGAAAATCAATCATTTTGCTGTGTCATGAAGGGAGCTTTTGAGAATGTAACCGATTAAAAACTGTAAAACTTCATTGAGAAAATGAGAAAAAAATCTTGTTTACTCACCCTGGTTTTTGGAGAGGAGGAGGCTGATTATGATTAGGCCGGTAAAAGCCAGGACCGCCAAGATTGGGATCAAAATCTGTGGCAAAGGAATCCTTGGAACTAAGAAAAACATTAAAAATTTGTAACCTGGCTGCTTGTCATCAAAACTGGTTACTGTAAAACATGTGCAGCCTGTATGTGGAGATGGAGTGCAATCACGGGGACAGACTGGTGTTTTTCCTTAGTATCACCTTTCTTTTTTTTTTTTTTTTTTTTTTTTAAAAACCAC
>NW_019524830.1:80136-90017 GCF_002814215.2 Seriola lalandi dorsalis | reverse complement strand
TAAATATTGGCAGCTGGTGGCCACAGCACAAAACTGAAGTATCAACAGTTGGCATATCATCATTTAAAAAAAAAAAAAAAAAAAAAAAAAAAAAAAAAGAGGATATGCACTAGGAGCTAAATAGCATCTGCAGGCAAAGTACTTCTTACTGGACTCCACAACTCTTAAAGCATGATAAGTTAATCATTACTCAAAAGCCACAAAAGAAAATATACCTGGCTGCTCCTCCGAAAGCTTCAATTCTCTCATTAGCTTGATGCACTCCTCTTGAAGGCGGCCTGTCCTTGCATACTGCACCTCCTGGTCCCACAAGACTTTGAAGGCGAATGCTTGTGGTACCTGGGTTGTCCATGTGTCATTGTGGTCCAGAGTCAGATAGGGCTTTCCATCATAGAAAACACGGTCTGCCCAGTGTAACTTAGACCCCTCCAGTATGCATTCACGAGAGCGACGAATAGTGTGGTTTCCTATATGGAGTGAGATAAAGGCTATTAACAAAAAGAAAAAAAAAAAAAAACGTCTGACTATGGCCTCTGATCATTTCATTTATATGTAATGTATGATTACTTTCTTACTTAGCACTGAAGTCTGGTTGACACTGATAAGAGTCAGAGGAAGCCCATCAGTTGAAATGGTTTTGATAATGCTGTTGAATTCCTGGCTTGTGCCAGTAAGAGAGACTCCATTGAGAAGCACCTGCTCCTCGATCCGCTGAGCACCCACCACTACCCACTGCTGGACCTGAACTAAGACGGTATCTAATGGAAGACAACCAAAATACATGCACTGAGAAAAAAGAAGGCAGACTCAAAATGTTGCAGTAGGCTTTGAGTCCCTGTAGGACTTTTTTTCAAGTAACGTAACAGGTGATGCAAAATAGTCTTCAAATGTAACTTCAAATGCTCAAATCCTTAAGTAAAAGTAGTAGTAGGTCTGAAACTATGTTAAATTGGTCATGTAAGTAAGTAGTTCCATCTTAAAAATTGCACTTGGGGAAACAAAAACCAACTGTAAAACCAAAAGTAAAAGCACTCATTCTGATGCATTTGCAATGTGGATGTTGCATTACTAAAGGAAAGTAATTGCATTTGTCAAATATATATAGTGAAATACAAAGTACCAGCTTTGCCAGGCACCCCTGTGCCATCTAATGTATTCACATACAACACTGTCTAAACAGAAATAATAATAATAATAATAACTATTATTATTATTATTAAAGTTAATTATTGGGAGGTTTTCTGTTCCTTTAAAACTGTCAATATGCTGCAACACCACTCAAATTTATCATAAATAACCATGGAGTTAAACCAAAACCTCTCTGACAGTGACAAAAACGCAACACTTAGTTTAGACAAGATTTATCTAGGGATATTACGTTGACATTTTGTAGGTGTATATGATTGTGTCCAGTTGTAGAATAATCTATTATGATTCCATGAAAAGTAAAAGAATAAAAACCTAAAGTCTTACCAAACTGAATGACTCGAGGGTAAAGCAAAACAGTAGTTTGTTATTTTTCACCTACAATATGAACATCAGCCACCAGTCTTCTTAACATTTGTAAAGGCTAAATTAACGTAGATGCGTTAAACCAGTAAAACAGAGTAAAACTTTTCAGATTTGTGTTGTTTTTTTTTTTCTTAAACTAATCTACTATCAACCCTGGAAAGTAATGCAATGCAAAGAGACAAGCTTCTTACCTAGTGGAACAGGAAAAGCCTGTGATAAGTGGAATAGCATGAGCACAAGAATGCCAAGACGATGCATTTCTAGTTTTACTTGCAGCTCAAAATTCAGCCAGTCTTCAACCGTCAAGGAAGGACAAAAGTCTCCAGTTATAAATAGACAGGATTGTTTTAAGCCATTTAAGCGTAACCAGTGCGCTAGTAACACATCACATCCAGGACAACAGAAGACACTGGGAGGACTCTGCTCCTCACTGACTGCAGTGTAGAGATCACTTTCGCTTCGACGAAGTTGTTTTAAATGTACTCCAGTCTCGCATCTGATTGGCTAATGTAGCTAGCCCGTGACTGGTAATCCTACCAACAGATCCTGTACAGCAGGGTTCATGCGCCAGACCCACCAAATACCTGTCTATAGTTGCTCGAGATGGCAAGCCTACTAACCTATTGCCTAACCCCAACAGGTGATATTAGTTTGCTTAATCAACTTGGTCACCATAGTAACAAGTGACCCTCCATCATGGCAACGGGTAATGACAGAGCCGCAATAACAGGGTTGTTTTGGCATTATTTAGGAGCAAACTGACAATGTAAGTTTGAACAGTAAGAACAAAAAGTTTAACATCTCAGCACAATATTACACTGGCCTATACAGCAACTACCTCAGTAGAACAAAATACCATGACAGGCTTTGGTTCCAAATAGTATAACATTTAACTATATTTATAGAATTAAACAATTGTTTAGCATAATGAATACTTTTAATAGGCTACTTTAAGTACAGTTTCATTTTCCTGAAAATTACTTTTACTGAAGTAGGAGTGTGAATGCAGGACTTTTAGTATTGGAGTATTTTCTGTGTGGTATTGACACTTTTACTCAAGTAACTGAATACATCCACCACTGAGGATTACTAAGTATTTGCATAAGGCTATTAAATACAATGTTGAGGAATTTTGTCCAAATTCCGTTTTATGTTACTTTACACTATTCCCCTACATTTCAGAGTGAAATATTGTGTGCTTTATTTCTTACTTTTCTTAGGGCAGGGCAAACAATCACAATAGCAAGGAAACTGGACAGACAGGAAATAAACAAACAGTGGATACACAAGGTAAGTATTTCAAAATAAATAGGAAATAAAAAGTCCAAACATAAAAAAGTCCTTTCAGGGCAGACCATGACAGCATATCTTTAGAAGAGCTGAGCCTCATGACTAGCTGGCTGAAAGCTCTTCCCTCCATATTCTCCCCGAAACACATAGGAGCCAGAATCTCCAGGTTTCAGGTGTTCATATAACTTAAGCATTCTTTTTTGGGTTGTATTAAAGCTCTGCATCCATTGTTTCTTGTGTTTCTGTGGAGAGGATTTGATTAATTTGATTAATTTTGTTAATAATGTCACATTACCTCTCAGGGGTGACCCTGAACCTGCACAGACACTGGAAACCACCGGAAAAAAAGTATGTTGATGGTCTTCTCGTCCCTGGCTCTGAGCATGTGTAACACTGCTGTTGGTGATGCTCAGGGCCAAATATTGGCTATACAAAATGTTTGCAAAACTATAACTCAGTGTAGGCTCAAGATAAATTCATGAGGACTTAGTCCATCCATCCATCTCCATTACCCATTCTGGTTTTTGTTTTGAAAATGTTAATCAGTAAATATTACTGCTGACTGATGCCTTGTCAATGATTCCATGACATGTAGTGTCCAATAATATTTAGCCAGTTGCCCAGTTAAACATGCATGTTGTCACTCTACATCTTAGTAAGCAAAAACCTCTGGTTTTGAACTTTTTCTTATTGTTACCCTGGTCAACACAGTCTGTTGTTTTTCACTAGTCTGATAATAAGGAACATCCTGCTCATCTCTGTCTCTCAGCCTGCTTATCCAAATAATAGGTCAAGTATGAATTCTATTGTATGTCCCTAATTTTATCATATCTCATGCCTATTTTCACATAAAGAGTTTATGTTATCAGAAACAAATGACATAGGAGCATAATAATGATTAGATATTTTGAGCTAGTATCTACAGTATCTATTAATCTATTGCATGTGTATGTGTGTGTATGTGTGTGTGTGTGTGTGTGTGTGTGTGTGTGTGTGTGTTATGTGCACATATAAAGTGTTCCATGTCATGTCATCAACAGACCTTTAGACTAAGTTCCTCTACAAGAATAATCTTAAACTGGAAGGCATGCAGGACAAATGGAAAGTGGATGTATAAACAGTCTGCTGTGAGAGAGCAGGGAGACTTCACAGAGAGAGGGGATTTTAGGAGTCAGTCTGTTTCATCCTTTTGTAGACTTTGCTTTCACAAGCTTGTGATCCTGCTCACTTAAAATGATGTGTTTTTGTTTTCTTTTTTAGTTTTTTAATGTATATGCACAGCATCGTCCTTATATATGGTAGTTCTTACCAAATTCAGCCATGGTGCTGGATAAACATGCAGTGGAAATTAAAAAGTGTTCGTGTTCAAAACTGTACAATGATCTGAACCAATAAAATACTAAATAGAGAAAAAAAGAACAAACTTTGGGATGGGATGAACTTAGGGACTGGAGATACCAGTTGAACTTTTATGTATTTGGCAAGTTATGAAAGGAGTGACAGTATTCATAATGCAGATTAGCACCCTTCAGAGTTATATTACTTTTTATATTATGTCATGGGATCATTATGATCGTGGTCAAGGTGGAGCTTGTTTTACCTAGGCCTACTTCTTCCTAATCTGTAATAATGCATCATATTTTATTTGTTGATCAAATGTTATGTATGTAAAATGTTAATCTGTTATCATGGACGTATTATGAGAGAATATGCCCCAATGCACTGACATGTAAAAGGACCTCCAATGTGGGAGCTCCAGACTGAAAGACACACAGCAGCTTTATAGTTGCACTGACTGCTCACAATTTTGTGTCTCTGTAGTTATTTGGAGTCTCTTTATGCTATTTTAATATCCCTTTGTACTCATTTTTGGTCTTATTTTAATTGAGCTCTAGCAGTAAATGTAAAATAAACTAAATACAGTAATGGTGCTTGATTACTTTCCACAACTGCTGATTTCATGGTGTAAATATACTGAATGCTAACTTCTCCTCCGTTTTTAGCATGGTTTTTAGTGTGACGCAGCGCCCTCTTGTGTCTAGCCGCAGGATGAACCTCCACCGGATTGGCTGAGCGGTTGTCAGGAATGTTTACAGGAAACATGGCTTCCCTGTCTGTTGGAGAGCTTCAAGAAATGGAAGGTGAGTAAATTTAGAAAAGATGCAGCCGTGTCATGATTGCGTTATCTAGGTAAACCGGCATTTATCTGGACAAACGTGTCTGTTTTTATATGAGCACATCCGGTGACTGTTTCTCCTTGTCACTAACCAGACCTCCATCCTTGTCCAGCTAGCGAGCTAACAGGCTAACAACAAGACTCGTTAGCTGACGTGATTCAGTCAACTCACCCTGTCCTGCTATTCCACATATGACTCATTTCACTTTCTCTAACTGCTTTTTGTAGTCTAATGGTCTGAAACTGGATTTTATGTTAAATGTAGCATGTCCCCCCATATCACATGTTTCCAATTTTAGCTCGTAAACCTGTCTTCTGTTGTCTGGTCAGCTAACTAGCAAGCTAACATGGTTAGCAGTGTGCAGCGTGTGTCAATGTAAGTGAGCTAACCTTAGCCTGGAAGCTGTCTCTAAGCTGGAAATACAGCTGGCACCACATCCATAGCACTTACCAGTAACAGATTTATTCATTGGTAGTTGTTATTGGGTACATTGGCCACAGTTGTTCTTGTTGTCACAATTTTTGCATGTATCTAAATGCAGAAATATGGGCTAGCCATAGTATATAGCCCGGGAACAGTGAGAGAGAGGCTGGATGCTCTACATGACACCCCCAAACTCTCAGTGGGCCAGATGGGGCTGGGCCTGCTCTTTGCATCATATTACATTTGCATCAGCTAAAGTTGCCACTGATACATCAGACAATGAGACTAAAGCTCTGCATCTGGATGGTAAGATTAACCTTCTCTTCGTCTGCTGACTGTAGTGGACCGGAGGGGTGAGTCTGAGGAGTCTGGTGATGATGAGACCAGGAGGAGGAGTATCAATGGCGATGTGGACCCCAATCAGCCTGCTACCACAAGTAAATCATCACATTGCACAGCACAGCCACATTGAAATGGCCACATTTAACAAATCAGTCTGTCAGCTGCTATTATTCTGACATGAATAAGCAAGCTACTTAATCTACATTACAGCATTACATAACCATCAATCTTTTCAACTGCTTTCTAAAAGTTTTTTGTGCCTCTCTTGTTTGTTAATACCCTACCTTGATGCATTGGCCTCATTAGTTTATCTGATTTAATCTTGCCCTCATTAAAGGTAAAGAAGAGTCTCCAGTTGACATGGACACCATAACCTTGGACCCAGAGGAAGAGGTTAGAAGATGGTCTAAAAAGATTACTGCTGTTCAGCTGTAGCTACTGTCGAAAGTTAATGATTTATTGATTTTTATTAAAATGTCCTTTATTTGTAATGACTACTTTTGGTGGGATATAAAAAAAACACATCCGCTGTATTTTAAAAATTATTTTCTTTTCTTACAAAGGTTTCATCACTGCAGCCTTATTTTGTCTCCTATAAAACTTAAATAACAACCACTATTACTTACTACTTACTACTACCCACATACTACTTATAGACAGGATGTCATCCTAAGCTGTTTGTTTTCTTTCTAGGATGTTGATCTTGTTCATTGTCGTATTGGGAAGATTGAAGGATTGGAGGTGCTACAAAAGGCTAAAGTAAGTAACATCAGTAAGTGATGAAGTAATACAACATTTATTGCATGGTAAGCAGGAGTCATTCCTTTATTTTTCCTCTCTAGAAAAACTAGGAACAATTTTGGTGTTTTTTTCCTCTATTAATCATATCTAAAAAAAATAAAAAAAAATAACAGTTTGGTGTCTATCATAAATCAAGCTATTGATTGTATCACTTAATTGCCTTCTTTCATTTCTGTATTTATACAGACACTCTCCTTACGACAGAACCTCATCAAAAAGATAGAAAACCTTGACAGTTTGAGTGCACTGAGGGAACTAGATCTCTATGACAATCAGATCCGCAAACTGGAGAACCTGTACAACCTCACAGAGTTGGAGTAAGTGTGAAAAATCTGTCTCTATTTTCCCCACATATGACAGAAGTTCCAGCCAAAGAGTCATGTTGTTAAAGTAGATATAAAGTGATATTGGGATAGTGGTAGTATTTTTCATATGGCTGATATAATAGAACAAAGAGCCCACATCTCAAGTACAATTTATTCTAATGTGGAGATCTGTTTGACTGATCAACAGGCAGCTTGACGTGTCCTTCAACGTTTTGAGGAAGGTGGAGGGTTTGGAGCAGTTGACTCAGCTGAAGAAACTTTTTCTTCTTCACAACAAAATTAGCAGCATTGCCAACCTGGAAAATCTCATAGGCCTGGAGATGCTGGAGCTGGGCTCCAATCGCATCCGGGTGAGACATAAGCAGTGAGAAGTTTGGTTAAACCTTTTTGTAAATGTGGCATATGCTATGAATACCATAACATGTTGCTGTGACATTAGGGCGTAAGTGAAATAATCATGACTTCATTTTACCATGTTTATTTGTGTCTCTTGTTGTGTTCACAGATCATAGAGAACCTGGATACACTGGCGTCTTTGCAAAGTTTGTTTCTTGGCACCAATAAAATAACTCAGCTTCAGAATCTGGAGGGTTTACACAACCTAACTGTTTTAAGCATTCAGGTATTCTAACTCAAATCTTCTTCAGCACATGGATGGGGTTACAATGATTACACTTAATTATGTACACTGACACATTGGTTATTAATGTTGTGTACATTTATTTTCAGAGTAACCGTATTACTAAAATCGAGGGTCTGCAGAACCTTGTCAACCTGAGAGAGCTGTATCTGAGCCACAATGGCATTGAGGTCATTGAGGGCTTGGAGAACAATGTGAGTTATAGACAGCTCATTTCTGAAAGGACTGAATGCCAAACTGTCCATCATGCTTTTTGCTAACTATGCAAACATGTACAACAAAGTTTGTTCTGCACATTCAAAAACTGTTTGCTTTCTCTCACAGAAAAAACTCACAACCCTGGACATTGCTGCCAATCGAGTAAAGAAAATTGAAAACATCAACCATCTGACAGAGCTGCAGGAGTTCTGGGTATGGATCATTTGTGAAGTTGGACAAAAATGTTTACCTTTTTTTTTTTTGGATTGTTACAGAGCACCTAAAGTCTCATCAGAAGGCCGTTAACACAGCAGACATTTGGATTTGAACCATAGTAACGATAAATAAAATCAACGTTTTCATTTTCATTCATCAATTTCTTGTTGACAGACCCATTTACCTCCCATTTATTTCTTGAAAGTTTCATGGCTGCTTACATGGGCATACACCACTAACAATTTTAGGTGATAGCCATTGAGAGCTCTTACTGCTTACCATGGTGCACCAGTTTAGGTTTGCCACCAGACCTTCAGGGAAGACAAATATAAAGATATTATATTATTATATTATATAACAGTTGACAAATGGAAAAGAAAATGGGAACCCAAAGTCAATCAAGATATACACTTGCTGTTTTTTACAAATTCCTTTCTAAAACAGCATTGTAAGTTTTATTTCTACCACAGCTTTTATATGTTTTTCTTTTATATTGTTATAGTCTTTATTTAATATACTGTATCTTTTTATCTTCTGGCTTGATTAGTCTTTGATAGCCCCATTTTAATTTGACCCGGTAATTGATGGATCGATTAATTCTTTAATATAGTCTTATTAATCGTATCTTTTTATTATTAAACATAAGTTATTTATTTAAATGCTCTTGCTATTTAAGACAATACTAATTGTTTCTTCTGATTGGCTATATTTTCTTTCATTCTCTCCCCAGATGAACGATAATCAGATAGATAACTGGTCAGATCTCGATGAGCTGAAGAATGCCAAGTCTCTGGAGACGGTCTATCTTGAAAGAAACCCGCTACAGAAGGATCCACAGTACCGGCGAAAGATCATGCTGGCGCTGCCCAGTGTACGCCAGATCGACGCTACCTTCATCCGCTTCTAAACTGCAGTATACAACTCACCTGCCAACTTCACAGTGTTCTCCCTCACCTCCCTCCCTCCCTACTCTGCCTACAGAAACAAAATTAATTTTGAAACACATTGGCCTCACTGAATCATATAGTCACTCCATACACAAATGTACATTCCAACATGAAACTGACCCACAGCTCACTCAACATACATGTATGCATGTATGCACTCATTCACACCTTGATCTATGCTATTGTGTGAAAGCTTTATTTATTTATTAAGCTGGATATGAACTGTGAAAGTACCCGACGCCCATATCCTCATTTATCCTCCGCGCTTATTTTTCTTTTATTGTTTTGCATGTAGGACACAGTATGGAGACATCTTCTTTCCTCAATCATACAGTGACCATCAGCAAAATAAGAAATTAATCTCATTTATCATGTCGTTGAAGTTGCACTGCTAACATAAGAGAGAAAAGAGTGGTAGTCATAATATTTGAGGGACTTTGAGAGTTTATTCTTTTTGGTTGTACAGGATGAGACTGTTCTTACAAGGTACACAGTGAGTAAATGAACAACTAAGCATTGACATTAAAGGGAAAGCCCATGAAAAAATAGAATTTATATATTTAAATCTTCACAATACTACTTATTGTCTCGTTTGGTTTATCATGCTTCAAAACTGCCCCAGTTATCAAACTTGGCAGCCACAGAAACATCAAAAATTAAGCCTAAGATGCCATACTGACGCCGTGCAGTTTGAAGCAGTTTAGTTAAGTGGCACTTACGTACATCAATCTTTTTATGGAAAACATATCAGCGGAAACTGATGAATCATTTTAATAAACTGGTATCGTGGGCTCATTTTGATGTCTATTCCTTGTTCCAGATATTTTACAGCTCATAGGCCAATTTTCAGATTAACAAGACTGACCTGTGCAGTAAAATAAAGCTCATTAGAATGTGAAGTAATTTAACACGTTTATGAAGATGGTTTTGTAATCAGTGGTACATCACCCTTTTTTTGTTTGTTTTTTTTGTTTGTTTGTTTGCTGGTTTGGCTGTTTTTTTTTTTTTT
>NW_019524830.1:48027-79832 GCF_002814215.2 Seriola lalandi dorsalis | reverse complement strand
CATCACTGCATTTACATGGAGAGTGCTAAACTAAGTGCTTTCTGTGTAAGATAGAGCGTTATGTAATTCATTTCATCTGGGTTTGTAGCAGGCCCTCCAATTGTTAAATTGGGCCAAGTTAATACTGAATCTCCCTTTGCAATTAAGAAAAGAACTTCCTGGTTTGTATCATAGGTTTCTATAGCTGACCATTTGTTCTTTGTCAAAGAAATAGAAATTGTGGAACAAACTTTTTAAATTCAATGATTATCATTACTTAGCTGTAGAACATTTATGAGCCCATATCAGACCATCAGCAAAACTGAAGAACATTGTGCATTATTGATATGAATGTAATGTTATTTTATATTCAGCTTTAACATAAGTTACTTTATAATTGGAATTGTCACTTTGTGTACTTGTAAATATAGTTTGGACATCTCATGTAGCAAATCAGTGCCATCATCACCTTCCCTTTGTAAAGTGATATTGTTTTTTCTTGTTTGTGCCGCAGCACACAACAGATCTGTGTGATATACTGTAATGAAGATAAGTTGACCTCTAGTGGTCATTGAATGAGCAATTACTCCAATTGCTATTAGCTCACTGTTGTTAGAACTGAGTCTTCAGGTTTTGGACTTGGTTGATGCTGTTTTCAAATGAATGTATTATGCAAATAACAATAAAATGACACTAGTTAAATAGCAAGTCTATGTAGCTTTAATGTATAAGCTATTATATTTGTCAACAGAATAGTCATGTATTACTGAGGGCCTCACTCCATAACTTTTTTGTAACTTTCTTAATTTACAACAAAGAGGTACAACACTAATAATTCATCATAGTAGAAGATGCATATTAACTTTGTACAAGCCAGGGAAATCCCTCAATAATGGCTGTTAGTTTGCAGCAAATGTCTGTTTGCTGTAGTGATTGTATTTACTTCTTTTCACTTCAAAAATCAAGATAATATGACTGGGGGTGTCACGCAAGTGTATGCAAATACCAGTAACACGCCATTGTTTCTTACTGAACTACATTACCCAAAACGCATCACAATCCTTTGGTGACGCATGCGGCTCGCGCCGCGCCAGGCAGGGGGAAAAGGACGGCGTAGCGCATGCGCCACATTTATGTTGTTGTTTGTGGCGGTAAGATGGCGGCGCTCGGAGACACCTCAGCTCCGGGGGTGAACGGGTTAATACAACAATTCACAGCAATAACAGGTAAAAATAACATTTCATTTAGCATTTGATCTATTAAGTAGGTTTGGGTTGTCCAACAGGAATACCCCCCTTTGTCCAACAATCCACAAAAATAGTGCGCAGATGAGAAAACGGACGTTAAGTCTTGCTATGGCCCCTGCGCTGTCAATGCTTTGCAGAGGGAAAAACCAGAGCCAGTTATCTTCTAAACTCAAGTGAAAGACTCAGGAAAGGGATCTCAAAACCACCAGCTTTGAATATTATCCATAATAGCCACTTAGAAATATCAGATTTTGTCTGCGGTGCTCATCAAAGAGACTATGTCGCTAGCCTAGAGCTGGTTTTATGCTCTTTTTTGCACTGCCTGGTTGTTTGATAATGTGGAATGGACGTCGGCTGAGAACATTTCCCTTCTTCATCACCAGCCAGGCTTCATGTTGTCTTGCTGTCAGCTTCACTCTGACTGTGGTCTTAACCACACTCGGATGAACACACTATCCGTCTCTGCCTATTCACTCAGGGGTCCTCGGTGGTTTGTGTACGCTTTAACACAATGGACAGTTTTTCAGTTTTAAGTTATTTATCGGAGAAAACAGGAGACTCAGGTCGGGGGCTGTTACCAGACTTGGAAAGTGAAACGGACATGCGCAGTACAAACGGAAAGCTCATAGAAGCCAGACCGTACCCTACTCTTAAAAAGACTAAAAGTTAATCCTCAGATATAATGTTTTCTCATAAGCATGATATTATAATAGTTTCATGCATTGTGGGGATTCATTATCTGAATACATTAAAGGACTATTCTGCTGTTTTTGCACGTTTTAGCATATTCGCTACGGATCGTGTAACCTGTACTTTGAATTGGTGCCTACTATATCCCCCGAAGCAGTCCGTAGCTCTTTCTAATCTGGATGCATTTTTTCCTGTGTTGACTTTCAAGCACTTCTTTGGCTCTCATTTCTGTACAATGTTATCACAATTTAAAAGTATCAATACGACATATATGTGGAAATACTCTGTTACAAGTAAAATTCCTGCATTAAAAATTTAACTTAAGCAATAGTCCATAAGTATCATAATCAAAACTACTGTTATGCAGAATGGTCCATTTCAGAACAATGTTTATTATATTATTTGACACTGTACATCATAACGGTTTAGCTGGTAACGGTGGGGTTAATTTTATCTACTTCATGTACTGCAGAGTACCTTGTCAAGTCTTATATTAATCTGTAAAAGTACATCATAATTCATTTGTTGGTTTTAGTTTGTAATCTGAATCTGTAAAGTAACTTGTGACTGAGGTTATCAGATAAATATAATGCAGTACAAAGTACAATATTTTACTTGGGTAAAGTACAAATACCTTAAATTGTGCTTAAGTACATTACTTTCCACCCTTTGCAAAGACTTCTGCTCATTCACCACAGTGAACAGCATCTCTGCCTTATGACTGAGTTACATTGTTTTAGCATTTTATAAGAACCCATTGCAAAGTATTTGATTCTGTAATCACACACGAAAACAATACTTAACAGGATGTTCATATTGACAGGGTATTTAACAAGCCTGTTTCATTTGTGTGGAAGTATGTATTGTCACAAAATAGTGAAGTTAATTGATTAATTTGATACACAGCCTCTAATTCTACTATGTACGTACTATTTTTCAATTGAAAAATGTTGTGAATAGTTCATATCTTGGTCACGATTCTTTAATAATTAAGTTACAGAATCCATATCAAATATTGGCCATTGGATTAAAAAAGAAAAAAGAAAAAGCCACCAGCCACAACATGCAAACATCAATACAGATATTAAATAGTTTATTTCAGATAAAACAGACAATCTGGGAACATACATATTAACATACAACATTACTAGTGATTTGCAGTTTTCCATCACAAGGGTGGGTGATATGATGATACATACTTGTTTATACTGAGGTTTCCATTCATTTTATAACCCACAGGGTGTTGCAAACCATTACACAGGTCTGCTTTATGGCAGTATTGGAATTTAATGTTTAATGTTTTTTTTGTTTTGTTTTATTTTTTTGTTTTTGTGTCAGTGTGGTTTGTCAGTTATGTAATTAGGTGGAATGCCCAAGTTAGTCTGTCCATAACCTGCTTCTTAATTGATTTCCCAGACCTGTTCATGTTTATACCTTGATAACAGAGTAAAAGTTGTATTGTCAAATTGTGTGTTGTATTGTCAGTTGTGTTGTTTTGCACATTTAAACTATGGTACTAAATTAATTACATGAAGAGTGAGTGTCCACACAAATGTAGCTGTGCATTTTTATCTATATATGTTCCTCTGTGTCGGTATGTCTATGTCAAATGCTCTCCTAGGAGCCACAGAGAGCGTAGGGAAACATATGTTGGAAGCATGTAACAACAACCTGGAGATGGCAGTGACCATGTTCCTGGATGGAGGTGGGATAGCAGAGGAGCCCAGCACCAGCTCCAGTTCAGCAGCTTCAAGCAGCAGAGCACCCCCTTCAGAGTAAGTTCATACTTTTCTTTCCAAACGTGTGTCAAACTAAAGTAGAAAACAGTCTTTGGATTTTTTTTCGTCACGTTTTAGTATCTGAAAAATACACTCAATTTTTTTTTTTATAGTGCTCCTAAATTTCTTTAGTAGTTCACAGTTATAGGAACATTTGGTATTCAAAGCACAGCTGTCATTAGGTTGTGTAATCAAATCAGAGAGTGTATCTTTATAACATGATTAATGTGGATAATTTGCTCTAGATTGTTTTGTATCTAAGATTAATATGTATTTCATTATGCCTCAGTGAAGTACGAGCGCCCATTCCGCAGAAGCAGGACATATTAGTGGAACCAGAACCACTGTTTGGAGGTATTGTACTGCTTTCTTTTCTTATTCTTTCTCATTCAAATACACCTAAAACTAAATTGCTGTTTTTACTGGCGATCGAGCCTCAAAATCATCTGAGTGTGACTTTTGATATTTGAATTACACATGCAGTGCCAAAGCGGAGAAGACCTGCTCGGTCAATATTTGATGGTTTCCGAGACTTCCAAACAGAAACAAGTAAGTAATATTAAAGCTTTTTAAGATTGAGACAGCCACATTTTTGTACACAAGCCCAAAACTAATGTACCCAAAATAAAAATGTTACTGCTCTTCAGCCCTTTTGATCACAGTCATAACCCTGGTCTCTTTTTGAAACACGATTTTTACAACCAAAACGTCAGTATGAGTATAACAGATGCTGAACAAAAGTTGCAGTGGCACAATGTAGAATTTCTCAAGATTGTATGAAGATTGGGTTCTAAAACACAACTAAAGTAGCGCTACCATGGCCAAAGTGTCACGCTGGTGGGAAAGTGTATATTAAAAGGTTAAAATTAGGTTTTAAATTAAAGCTGCACAATAACAACCAACAACAGCCAAGTGCCAAAATCTGTCACTTGTCTCTCTGTCTGAACCTCTCTATGACTTTACATCCTATAATGACTGAGAACGTTTTTCTTCTCCTAGTCCGCCAGGAACAGGAGCTGCGTAACGGTGGGACAGTGGATAAGAAACTGAGCACCCTGGCAGACCTTTTCCGTCCTCCCATTGAGCTCATGCACAAAGGCAGCTTTGAGACGGTAAGGAGTCACTCACCGGACACTTTACACCATACATCTTTATTCGGTCTGTGTGAACTTTTAGTGAAATTTCAGATGGTGACGGTGTCGATCACAGGTGGGAAAGGTCAGGAGTATGAAGGTTGTCACTTTTTTAATGATAGTGTTATTCACTCATTAGCTGGGTGTGCACTCATGGTATTTGTGAAGTAAGCTGTTGTAGAGACTCAGTCCACTATGACATGTGATCACGTACCGCTGATGTTATGACTATTTTCCAAAAAGGAAAACCTGTTTATTTAGTGAATGTAGTTAATTGTGCTTTTGGCTTTCATCCACATTTGTCAACTTAGCAATTTCACCACTTATTTGTCAAGCCAAGCTTGATTCCATGTCTTTTTTTCTGATTCTGTATTTCCTCTTTTGTGTTTACAGGCAAAAGACTGTGGACAGCTGGAGAACAAGTGGCTAATGATCAACATTCAAAATGTTCAGGACTTCGCCTGTCAGTGCCTGAACAGGGATGTTTGGAGTAACGATGCAGTGAAGACCATCATCAGAGAACACTTCATATTCTGGCAGGTATGCAGTTTCAAAACTCTGGGTCATACCTGATCTGATGTTGTCATGTTCCTGCAAACATTGCTTTGAGGTTTTTACGAGGATTGAGTTGTTCCAATGTTTCTGAGATGAAACTGTTTTGATATAAAACATAAAGAAAATAATTATCCATGCACAAAATGTATGTGGTTGTTGGCGAAAGAAGAAAAACATAAAAAGTTAACCAAAGGTACATAAAATATAAGAAACACTACATCACCCAGCGATAATATAGTCCATATCCCGCGGTGTGAGGTGACAGAGTTGGCAAGTCATTAAAGAGAAGCTGCAAGTCACTTTTTCCATGTTTTAACTATTGTATTGTGCAACATCTTTCATTACAGGTATATCATGATAGTGAAGAGGGACAAAGATACATCCAGTTCTATAAGCTGAACAAGTTTCCCTACATTTCCATCCTCGACCCCCGCACAGGTGAGTGGTGAGTTCATGTGAATTGAGGTAGTGGTAGTGCATTTAAGCAGTGTAGATTTTAGAAGTTACTAAACAGAAAAACACAGGTCAAAGAGCTTTAATAACAACTCTCACTCACTCTACCCTGATAGGTCCCTCTCCCTTGTATGTATTATCTGCTCCATGTTGCTGCTGTTCTTTTGTGTTGGTTTATTTTTAAGTTGATAACATATTCCTCTTGCTCATAATTTCCAGAAGAGGAGGTAATGCATCATGGGAAGTAATTTAAAAGCAGTATAGTATACTTGAATAATGCTGTGTGGATGAGCAAGAGATCCTCCAATTATTAAGTGACAGGATTAATACAGACCAACAACAGATTTTCAGTAAATAAATACCAGAGATAAATGTGAACTGTACTGTCATGTGTGTGACAATACAAACAGAACAAAACAATGTTAGTGAGCAAATGTGTTACTCTATATCTTTATATCTGCAAACTAGCTCCAGATTGATGCATTTGAACACATATCTTCAGTCATTTCCATTCCCTGCGTTTTGCCATCTTTTAATAATGTTCTATAAATAAATTCCGTTATTGACCTGTGCTGCTGATAACATGTTCTTTTGTAGGTCAAAAAATGGTGGAGTGGAACCAGCTGGATGTGGCATCGTTCCTGGAGCAGGCGTCCGGCTTCCTGGCAGAGCACGGGCAGCTCGACGGGCCATCCTGCCACGCACCCCCTGCCAAACGAGCTCGCTCTGTGGGTCTCTCATCCCATGTCTCACCCTTTAATTCTCATTCTGTTTCTGCTCTGATAAGATCTCTCCTCTCTTTCATTGAGATTCTCTCTAAGTTTTTTCCTGTCATAACTCACAAGCGTTTATCAGTTGTAGAGTCTTTGGCCATTGTAATGTTGTGATACAGATTCATTGTTGTCTCTTCCTGGCCGTAAATGCATGTAGAAGACAACATCTTTATGAACTTATAAACATCACAGTGAAATTAATAGTGAATGCATCTACCTGCTAAGTCATTAATCCCTTATTATTAATGATCATTTCTCAAATTTTGCACGTCTTGCCATTAGCCAATTGTCAATATTAACTTATTTTAAAGATTGTGATATTTGATTTTGTCAGTACCACATTGCCTGCACTAGTATGTTAAGTTTTACCCCCATTTCTGTTATTTTACCCAGCTCTTTGATTTGTTTTCTACAGCTGCACTCTGTTTTTGTTTCTAGGAGAGTCTGATTGATGCCAGTGAAGACAGTCAGCTGGAGGCAGCAATCCGAGCCTCCCTACAGGAGACCCACTACGAGTCCTCAAATGTCCCCGAAGCCCCCGATTCCCCTCGATCAGAAGACGAATCAGATGCAGAGCCTTTCTCTGACAGTGAGGGTCCCATCTCTGTTGATGGCTCAGACAGTGAAACGCCAGTACCCCACGAAGAGAAAAGTTCTACCAGCAAACACACCCCAGTCCCTTCGGCCCCTGCGGCACAGCAACGTCTACATCCCGATAGTTCAACTTCTTCCCACAGAAAGTCTCCGTACAAAGAAAACAACCACAGTCACAAGAAAGAGGAGAGTAAAAAGAACCATCTGGAGCCCTCGGCTGCTGGTCCTCGTCATCCTCAGCCTCTCCCAGATTCTGGAGGGAACCACTGTTCCCCAGCAGCAGAAAGCGCTGGACCGTCAAAGACCAGCACCACCAACACCTGTGACGTGGACTGTCCTGATGACAATGGTATGAGAATGTGTAATTCTAAACCTGAAACCGTTATGATGAGGGTTATGGTATGAGGGTATGTTTGTGTCTGAGTGGAAAATGTCTTTGAGTTAGTCTCCAGCCTGCAGACAGACCCCCTCTCAAAATGTTTTGAGGATAAGTTAATGAGCACTTGCGGGGTCAAGCCGTCAGCCTGTTAAAGTATTCAGCAGTACTCAGTGAGGGCTGGAACCTGCTCATGTGTTGCTCTGGTAATGTAACACAGTGTCACACTGGGACATCCTTTGAGCTCAAAGGTAAATTTATAGATTTTAGGGGTTACGGCACAGGTATTAAACACACATCTAGCAAAGCCATTTACAAACCTTGTACTTACGACACTATACTCTATATAGAATTTGAATTTGTTTTGGGTGACCTACACTGGCTACCCATGGCTGCCCGAATCTAATTCAAATCAATAATGCTTACCTTCAGAGTGACATCTGAGTCTGCACACATCTATTTGAACTCAATCACAAAGACTTATGCTCCTTTTCGGCCACTGCGTTCCTCCAAGGAATGTCGTCTGGCATTGCCGTCCCTGCACACGATGCAGTTCTGACTCTTCTCTTCTGTGGTTCCCCAGTGGTAAAATAAGCTACCAAATGCTATCAGAACAGGGATGTCCCTCTTTATCTACAAAAATCTCCTGAGGACTCATCTCTTCCCAGAGCACCTCCTCTCCTAACACCTATAACACCCCAACATGCCTAACTAGCACTTACTATGCACATTCGGTGCACTTTCTTACTTTGATCTCCTTGCACTTATTGAATAGATGTAGTACTTACAGCAAGGTCTCCTACTGCATTGAAGCTTTAGTGTTGTCCCTCATTTGTAAGTTGCTTTGGATAAAAGCCTCTTCCAAACGAGTAAATTTAGATGTTATATACTGCTCACTGTATACTGTACAGCCAAGGGGAAATGACACATGGTAAAAAAAAAAACTATTTTGCTACAGAGAATGATGCCAAATTTAAGTTTAAGTTTTTGGTTCAGACAACAGATGCATCTTTTCCGAAAGATATTTACCACAATGTTTTTTCTTTTTTTCCCACACAGGTCCCAAAGCCAGGTTGATGCTCCGTTACCCAGATGGACAGAGAGAGCAAATTTCCTTGTCTTCTAAAGCAAAACTATTGGTGAGAGCACCATAACAATTATTTTAGAGGAATAGTTCAATATTTTGGAAATACACTTCTTTGCTTTGTTGCTGAGAGTCAGATGAGATAATGCCATCTCACGTCCATGTGTTGGACTATTTTTTGGCCTGCACCACTTGACAGACTCCAGGAAGTTACTGCTTCTTATCAAAAAATATTCTGACACATAACTCATAACTCAAAACAGTTTTTGTACAGATTAAACAAACAAGATGCAACATTTTACTTAGTGTTTGGTGCTTTAGTGGTGCTGATAGGAGGATTTTATTTTTACTTTATACAGAACCAGGTTAGCTGTTTCCCCCTGTTTCCAGTCTTTATGCTAAGCTAAGCTAACGGCTACTTGTTTCATCTTCATATTCATTGTACTCCTACTCTTTTTAATTAAAATAAATGTGAGCATTTCGTTGTTATGCCCAGTCAGCAGTGAATATAATCACATGAATGCTCATTTTTACTTAAAATATCTCACTTCTGGTTTGTCACTCTCTCTTCAAGGCCCTGGTAAGACACATACAATCCAAGGGTTACCCTAACGAACGCTTCGAACTCGTCACCAACTTTCCCAGAAGGAAGCTTGCCCACTTGGACTATGACATCACACTGCAGGAGGCGGGGCTTTGTCCACAGGAGACTGTATTTGTGCAGGAGAGGAACTAGCCTTTTCCCAGACACACTCACTTTTTGCTTTTCTGTATCTCTCTGGTAGACCTCACCCTTTCACCAATGATCTGGGACGATGTTACTGGCCTTGATCCCATAACCTTCTGTTCACCTGGAATTAGGCCCTGTTTTTTTGCCAAGACAACTCTTAGTGGCTGGACTACTTTCCCGGCCACTCTACTGACAGCCTAATCCCTTTGTAGTGCTCTACCATTGGCCAGTAAGGTGTTGCAGACACCAGGTATTTTTTAATGTGTTATATTCTGTTTTGATGCAGGCTTCAGTTCATTCTGATCACTGAGGCACATCACAATAGAATATATATGATATAGTTCATATTTAAATAAAATTTAAAAAAAACCCAAATAAAGGATCGTAAATTGTCAATGAGGCACCAGGGACTTGTACAAAAAGACTTTTACCTCCCAGAAAGGACGTTAAATGTCAGAGTTTATTTTCTAGCTCTTCTTGTCATTTTCTGTACCTGGGGACAGGTAAAGGGAGGCTCATTCTTGTTTATTTTGACCCAAATTTGGTCTCTCACTCGGTCATTGTTTGAACAATTGTAATTATTTGGAAAGCAGGGGCAATAAGAGAAAAGATCTGCAAATTACAACTCAAAATAAATGTGTCAGATATCAGTGACACACTTGTGTAGATCTGAGAGGATTTGGGTAGATCTACACATTTTTACTCAAGTTTCTATTAGAGACTAGTAGATTGTTTTTGGATTTCAACTTTTGATACAGAAGGGAATGAATGAAGGGTGGTACATCTCATCAGTCGGACCTACACTGTACAGAGATGGCTTAGAGAGACTGATATTTAGCTGTAGTCATTGTTTCTTTTCTTTTTTTATATGCTGCCGAGAAAATATGCTGATGTTGAAATATAACCACCAAAACCAAGGGAGATTCTGCTTGGTCTTTTCTTACTCTATTGTATAAACTAGTTATTGAAAGAAAAAACAATTAAAAGTCTCATAGAGACAGAAAAGGAGCAACACCCCAGAATCAACCCCAACAAATTACAATGCAGATGTTTGTTGTACTGTGGATAGGAACAAAAGAGACAGACTACGTTTGAAGAAAATGATCATTCTGAATGTGATATGAAAATGATTGCCTGATTTACTGGTCATGTGTTGTACCTCAAAGAATGACATTGTCTACTAAATGAAACAGGACAGTAGCTATATAAAGATGTGAGATTTTTCACGCATCAGCCAATTTACTAGTTTAAACTAGTCCGTCCCTTAACAGAAAGGATGATGGAGGCAGGATCTAGGTCTGATGCACATGGTTATAACTACAGTTTTTTAAAGAAGATGCAGCAATCAACCTTTTGATGTAAAACGTGCCTTCAGTGTAAACAGCTGTTGCAGTTTCACACAGTTCTTCACGTGGTCAGTTGGTGGTGGTAATGTGCAACAATTCACCAATAAATGAGAAGAAGAAGAAGAAGACGATTAAACAAGTATAACTAATGAAGGTTTCACAATATACAAATAAGCTTTGCAAATGTTTACAGCGGTATAGGAAATAATGTCAGTGTGTTAGACTCTTAGTTCACAGTGAACCAAGCTGTAGCAGTTAGTTCTGCTGAGAAGCCGCTTTCTCTTGTGATACTTTTTTTGTGTTTAAAAGTTTCTTGTCAAGCACTCCAATCCTAGAAGAATGGAAATGATGTATACTGTCACATTACTTTACTAATATCAGAAAGAGGTCAAATGTCAGCTTGAATCACATGCTATTCAATGACATGTTTGATTACAGAAAGTAAATTCATGTTATATTCCCTTTAAGATGAGGGGCCAGCTGACAATAGTAGTGTCTGTACGGGGCAACGGTCAGAGTTGAAAGAAAAGGACTTGCAGCTGTACAAACAGATGAGGACACTGACTGTTTCTCTCCCCACAATGTTTGGATACTACAGTACGTAAAGGGCATTCCGTCACGACCTCCTTTTTTTCCCCTTTTTTTTGCATAATGGAAAAAAGGTGGGTGAGGAGCAATGTGCTGGTAAAGGGCAGTGCAGAATAAAGGAGTACAGAATATATTTCCTCCCATTTAACTAAAAGAAAGAAAACACATTACTCTTGTTCTGATCAGGCAATTCACATAAAGAACAAACAATTTAGCATTTTTTTGCATGAAAACATCTGCAATTTAAGTTTGTTCTCTGCAAAATCATGGGTCAGAATCTCAACTTCAAATCGGTGAACTTCTCATATTTGTTGTGCACAGTTTACACTTGTAGCTTGATTTAGTGTTTTGTTCATTTTGGACCTCTTTAAAATCCTGCATCTCATGTAATGCTTAGATTTATTAGCCAGTGCTGACAGGTTAATGAGGGAACAGGGCAGACCTGGCCCAGACCTGGTTTGTTTGATGGGTTGTATGTTTCACAAGGAGGATGTTGACCCCAGTCATCCATGGACCTTTCAGCTAGTTCTCAGAATAAAGTCAATGGAAGTTAATGTGTGATCAGTGAGCCATCGGGGTGCACTCCACCGATTTTTACACAGCATGTGAAAACAGTTATGTAACATCTTCTATGGCTCTGGAAAAGCTTTTTTAAGTTTAAAAAAATTGCCTGAACTGTAGAGAAACACGTTTGTGAATGGACAAACTGAATCATCAGACTGTCTGGTAAAATCTATTTAAGGATTCTAACTTCCTGCAGAAATATCTGTAGCTATAAATAAAACAGGATCACTCAAAGCCAAAAACCTATGACAGAGATGCATTTTGAGACATTTTTAATGAATCTCTGTATTTTTCCCATTAGATCTTAGTGCTGCGTTTGACACCATCAATCACAAGATTTTATTACATTGACTGGAACATCTCATTGGCATTAAAGGAACTGTGCTAGGCTGGTTTAAATCATATTCATCAGATAGATTCCAGTTTGTTCATGTTAACAATGACTCTTCCGTGCGCACAAAATATAGTCATGGAGTTCCACAGGGTTCTGTGCTAGGACCGATACTTTTCACCCTCTATATGCTTCCTTTAGATAATATTGTAAGGAAGCACCACATAAATTTCCATTGCTACGCAGATACACCGAGCTATATTTATCCATGAGATGAAACTAAACAGGTGGTCAAACTTCAGGCATGTCGCATTTTTTACTTCTAAATTCATACAAACAACAACATCCTGTTTCAAAATACTGTTAAAAAGGTAGTTCATGCATGTGTTACCTCTAGACTGGACTACTGTAATTGTTAATTATCAGGCAGTCCCAGTAACTCAGTGAAATGCCTCCAGCTGATTCAAAATGCTGACAGGAACTAGGAAAAGAG
This sequence comes from Seriola lalandi dorsalis, assembly GCF_002814215.2. Taxonomy (NCBI): domain Eukaryota; kingdom Metazoa; phylum Chordata; class Actinopteri; order Carangiformes; family Carangidae; genus Seriola; species Seriola lalandi. The sequence goes on along the minus strand of NW_019524830.1, from coordinate 67,118 downwards.
ATAACATCTCTCCTGTCTTTGCATCTCTGCATTGGCTCCCTATAAAATCCAGAATAGAGTCTAAGATCTTCCTCCTCACCTATAGAGCAATTAATGGTGCAACGTCGTATCTTTAAAAGCTCATAGTACCTTATTATCTCAATAAAACATTCCACTCTATAAATGCAGGCGTACTTGTGGTTCCTAGAGTTCCTAAGAATAGAATGGGAGGCAGGGCCTTCAGTTATCAGGTTCGGCTCCCGTGGAACCAGTGGAACCAGTGGAACCAGCTCCCAGTTTGGGTTTGGGAGGCAGACTTTGGTAAGGCTTATAGTTAAGGCTGCCTCAGGTGAGTCCTGAACCATCCCTTAGTTGAGCTGCTATAGACCTAGACTGCTGGGGGTACTCCCATGATGCACTGAGCCCTTCTTTTCTCTCTCTCTCTCTCTCTCTCTCTCTCAGGTACTATGCTTAGTAAGGTACTTTAACTGAAGCAAAATATCTACCATCTACACCAATGTATAAGTGTGGTAGTAACTCACCATTGCTCTCACATGTGCAATAGCATCATAACATTGTGAGTAGCACAGACCAGCAGTGTCTGTATTTCCTGATTAACTAGGCAGATGTGTTTGTTTTAAGCAACTGTCTTTTCAAAGGCCCTGATCAAGAGTGTTACCATCATGTGTGGGTATCGAGATAAATCATCATGGGCTGACCATTGTGTCACGGCTAAAACTCCTACAATTATACTCCCTTTGTCAAATGCAAAGTACATGACAGTGCCTTGACAACACTCCCTTCTTACACATTTGTGTGTACATTACAAAATAGACTAAGTAAGCGTGTATATCCAATCTATAATGCTTTGTTAACCCTCTGCTCTGCACGTTTCAGGAAAACAATCATTGATGATAAGCTTATCTGCTCCTATTTAGCACAGTCAGGATGGCCTTGTGGACTGTAATATCAGTCAGACATGCAGTCAAACACAAGAGTTCCTGTGGTATTTCAGGAAGCTGGATTACACAGTTAAGATTATTTGAAATTGATGAATGGCATGCTTAAATATTGATGTTTACTGTGGGAACACGAACTCAAACTCTGACTTTATATCCAGGTAATTTTATTTCCTGGAATTCAAGATCTTTAGCTTTAAAAAACACAAAGCTCATTTGTAAATTCACACAACCAGTGCTTTTGTCTGGTGCCTCCATCAGGAATTCCCATCCTATGAACAGAAAGAGTGCAGGAGAAACAAAAAGTAACCGTGGCTTGTTTTTGTATAAATAATGCATGTAGTGAATGTCAACTGTAATTTTATTGACTTGCTAACTGTGTTATCAGGACGTGTCATTACACTAACACTGCTGAGTGAAGTGTCAGCATAGACTGACACGGAGAGTTCAGGATAATTGCCCAGTAAAATAATTAAAATAGTTTTTAATCAATCACAAATGAATGATACAGTCGTTCCTGCAGTGAAACACTCAAGGAGGTGAATAAACAGGTGTAAATGGAGGAGACCGGTCAGGTCATGAGCTTTGGAGGACCCTGTGGACAACTGATAGACAGGTGAGGAAAAACAATGTCTGAACTGTCAAACACATGTTAACTGGAATATGAAAAAGAGTCAAATTAGATGAAACAATGTCAGTAAACTACACCCATAACACTTGTATTCAGTCAGAAAATGTGCTCCTTGTTACAGATTATTGTCATCAGTTAATATTGGCAAACTTCACTATTTGTTTTCAGCCTTTAAAATGAAATGAAATACTAATTATCATTGCAGTAAACATGCTGAGGCAACTAAGAATGCATGAAATCAAGAACTGTATTAAATCCTGATAGCCTGCATTCTACCTAGTGACAGTTTGTGTCACTAAAACTTATGTGATACAAAAAGAGGTTTACATCTACTCAGTGCCTGGGTTTATCTATTTATTTAAAAGTGGACTGACTCAGGTCAGGGTTACATACTCTGCAATGAGTCAGCAAAAAAAAAAAAGGCATTTTATGGAACATCTACTTTATGGGCATCTGATCAACATTCAACTGTCCAAATAAAAAGTTGAGAAATCTGCTGATTCCCCTTTTTTTTTAAAACATTTTGAAGGATTGTGCAGCTTTGATACTTTAAATATACTTTTATAATATATTCCTGTTTCCAATCCCAACGGCCCTAGAATAACTATAACTATAATACTGCTTATACTCCCTCTCTATAAGTTATCTATGCTTCCTACCAATTACAAGGTAACAGAACCTTGTGATTAAATATTATTAACATGTATTTTAGATTCAAACATTTTAATTAAAGGATAACATAGGTTTTCACTATTTAGCTGTACAGCACACACTAATAAATGTCTGCATAGTATATTATTCATACTCCCGTTGCACTATTTTTCACATAATTTCCTCTCTAACTGAATCCATTTTCTTCATGGTAACAGGAAAACTTAGCCCCAGCAGTATTTGCAGTGACTCACCTCAATGTCAGGTTTACCAGCTGACAGCAAAGAACTCACATGAATAAACTCAAGAGCAGCCAAATCCTCAATCTGGAGGCAAGATCAAAAGCAGTGTCTAATTTATGTGCCTCTGATTTTTATACCTTTTTTTTTTTTCACAGCATCAAAAAAAAGGTTCACTTAAGATTTAAATGAAAATACTTGCTTTACAGGGCAAAAAGAAAAAAAGCAATAATTCCATACAGATTCCATATAGTCACTGATTATACCTTCATCTGGATCCCCGCTGCATCTCAGTTATTACTGATTCATTACTATCTGTATTATAGTTTACTTCAACTACTGTTAACTCTGTTAAATCCCATTGGCTTTAAAAAAGGTCTATAGTGTAAGGTAAGTGTTAGGATACAGACAGATAAAAAAAATCACAAATATAAAATAGTACAAAGAAAACCGTGTACTGACCAAGGTAAAAGGCTGTAGTGAACAATAAAAAATATTTGGAAACATCTTTCCCGTCATGACTTACAAAGACTTTGGATTTGGACCCAGGATGGAACAGTCCTCTGATTACCACACACAGCTGTGCCTAATAAAAATATTTTATCAGTAAGCCTACTTCACTAAACTTAAGCCTGAATTGTAATTTATTCTTCTATTCTTAATTCCACCTATATTAAATTGGCTTCTTGATACCAGCCACACAAACCCCTCCTCTTATCTTAAAGCATCAGGACATTGTCCTCAAAACCGAAATCCATCCACTCATCTAGTATCACGTCCTGGATCTTCCCAACTTGCACCACCAAAGGCAGCTCAAAAAAACCCCATGAAATCTATTGTGAAAGTTATAGGCTGATATTTCAATATTTGGCAAATGACAATAAAGGAGGAGGTGTTATTAGTTCGATTTACAAATCAACATGAACCTTAGCTCTTGTGTTGAGTAATATTGACTCTGTAAACACGACTCTTATGAGAGTCAGACACACTGCAGCTTCTCTAATACTTTGATAAATAAAATATTTTAAATACTACAATACTCAATGCCCCCAAAACTGCATTTAACTGTCTTGATAAGATGGATACAGTACTAGGCCTCATTATCAAATCAAGTAATCTTAGGATAAGGATGTTACATAATTGTAGAGCACCTAGCTTTTGCTGAAAAAAGGGTAACTAAGTACATTTAATCAAGTTCTGTGCATCAGTACAATTTTGAACTATTTGGGTTTTCATTTTCTACTTCTTCACACTTCTTTCAGAGGGAAATGTGCTTCTTACTGTGCTACCTGACAGCTATAGTTACTCGTAATGTTGTAGATTTTGATTTACTTAATGATCAAAACTATACTATAAACACAGTTATAATTGAAACTATCTAAACTATCCAAAACTGTATAGTTAAGATAAGCTCCAACTGCAAGAGTGAAATGTATACTCAACATTAATGAAGTATTAGGCTAATAACAATACATTAATGTGATGGAGTCATTCTGTTCCACTATGAGTCCTTTCACCTTTGATACTTGAAATAAGCTATATTTTGCAGATAGTAGACTATTGTACTTTTACTACAATAAGATAATAAAGGACATTTACTTGGAGTATTTTTACATTGTGGTGGCCCATTGCTACTTTTACTTAAGTGAAGGATCTGAAAACTTCTTCCACCATGCATTGTGTTTGCAGTGGCAGATTGCTTGGCTGACTTTACTGCATAAGCAAAATTGAACTATTCATAATTTGGATCCTGTCATCGTGTTACCTTTTCACTTAAATTAGCGTAATTCTTGTTTTTTGATCCGCGGCATACTGTTTTCTTTACCTCTGGCTGATTTCAGATAGTGCAAACAATGATTAAATAGTTTCAAAGGAGATAGTCTGTGACTTTCCATTATGAGGAAATATCGGATATGTACTCCATGTGTATTCCCTGTCATCGCATGTGCACACGAAAGTACACACGCGCAGGCACACATTAGGACACCTGAGCAAACTGTGGCATTTTATCTTTTCTTTTTTTTTTTTTTCAGTCAGGTTTTGCTATAAAAGCCCGAGCTTTCTCTCTGTCACTCTGCTCTACTGACCTGGAGACCCCGGTGTCCAACATGAAGCTTCTCCTCCTTGTCGCGCTGCTCGGATGCATCGGTAAAGACATTTTATTTTACACATTCAATCACAGATTTACTGAACGCCCTGTTTATCCGCATTGTTATTTATCCATGTGCATTCACAGCCGCTGTGTTCGCGGCCCCCGCTGAGAAGGTGAAATGGTGCGTCAAGTCGGAGCAAGAATATCGGAAATGTTTGGATCTTGCTGCTGCGGCTCCTGCCTTCTCCTGCGTGAGGAAAGAAAACACCATCGACTGTATCACTGCGATTAAGGTCAGAAAATTCACATTATCCAGAACATACGTTTCCTTAGATGTGTTCAGTAAATAATAGTATGTAAAAGAAATGTCTTCGCAGTTCTGCCTTCAGTGTTAACATGTGATTTCATCTTTTCGCCTGCTAAAATGGCCGAGCTGTTAAAATGTAAAATTTAGATTTGTAAGCAGCAAGACCACAATAATGATTAATAATTAAATAAAATTTTACATTTACTGTATGTACTGTAGCACTTAATTTTATGTAAAAGTTCTGAGTCAAAATCGTGCTTACTTAACAATACAGAAGTAAAGGGCCTACAGAATGTTCTTCAAAGTAAAAGTACTCATGATGCAGGACTGTATCAATATTATATGTGATTAGGCTATTGTTATTGTTAATACATTAATGTGTAAGTAGCATCTCAATGTTACTTTATATATTGTTTGGTAGGTTAGTCCATAATAATGGATCATTTCATTATCAGACAAATGTAGTGGAGTAATAAGTGAGATATTATCCACTCAAATGTAATGAAGCAGAATTATGAAGCAATCAAGTAAAATACAAGGGCTTCAATATAGTGAATAATAATATAGTATAAGTGCTGTACCTCCAGTCCAAGTTAAAGTCCTGCATTCAAAACCAGACTTAAGTAAAGACACAAGTATCATCAGCAAAATATATATAAAATTGTTAAGTATCAAAATTATAAATATTCATCATAGAACAGCTCCTTTCAGAATGTTTTAGTGTATTATAATTTGTATTGCTCTTATTGATGCATGATATATTTGCTTTACTGTATAATGCATACTGATGAGAAGATGTATCTGTAACTTCTTGTATGCAAAATAACTATTACAACTGTAAAATATATTCCTCTATGAAATGTAGTAAAGTAGAAGTGTAAAGTAATCTAAAAGTTTAGTTTGCAAGCAAAGTAGCTACACGCATGTCTCAACGGTGTACAAAAGTGAGACGACTGATACATTTCCAGTGTATTTAATTACCAATGAAATATCCTTTGGAGTGCGCAAACATCATGCTGCCGGATCTGTGTTTTTCTAACAGGCTGGTGAGGCAGATGCCATCACTTTGGATGGAGGGGACATCTACACAGCTGGACTGACCAACTACAACCTGCATCCTATTATTGCTGAGGACTACGGCCCCAGTATGTTTACTAATCAGCTGTGTTTGCTGGTGAACTAAGCACGAGGAAGAAGGCTGTTTAGCATTTTATATGAGCGACATGGTGTAATGTTTTGCTCACAATTGTTCTGTGTACATCTAGCTTCAGACACCTGCTACTACGCTGTTGCTGTGGTGAAGAAGGACACAGGATTCGGTTTCCACGACCTCAGAGGGAAGAAAACTTGTCACACCGGGTTGGGGAAATCTGCAGGCTGGAACATTCCCGTAGGAACTATGATCTCCATGGGTATACTTCCCTGGGGAGGCATTGACGACAAACCAGTGGAGGAAGGTGAGTCAGATGTTTCCTCAAGAAGATACACGTCACAATTGATCACAGTGTCGAATATGTGCATTGAATATTTCGTAGGTTAGACCATCAAAAATAACGGTGACAGTTTTGGTGTACTTTTAGATGAACTGTGGAGCCCTAACATGTTATATCGGTTCAATGTGATGAATCCATACCACACTGATATAGTGTTTATACAGAGGTTACAGGAAGTAACAGGTAGTTACTAAACTCAAAACTACTAAAGGCAAGAAAGAGACCATCACTACCATCCATGCAAGGCAAGAAACCCCATTCGGCAGCAGAGAAAATGTACATATAGCACCTTTAACGCAAAGGAAAATAAATGGAGGACAGAAGATTCTGCATTGGTGCATTGCAGGGAACGAAAAATAAAATGCTTAGTATTTATAAAATCACTGCTTTCTGTTTTGCAGCGGTGAGCGAATTTTTCCTGAAAAGCTGTGTCCCAGGGGCAACAAGGCCAAAACTTTGCGAGCTGTGCAAGGGAGACTGCTCCAGGTCCCACAAGGAGCCTTACTATGATTACGACGGTGCCTTCCAGTTAGTATGAGTCTTTTTTTGATCTTTCTCAGCTCTACCATGATTTTTACTGCCCCTTATCTACCTGTCCATTATCCCTCTCTAAATACAGTAGCCACTCACGCCTCAGTCTGTAATCCTGATTTGATGCTTTCTTAAATCCATTTCTCTCTGTGGAAATACACTATACTGCTGATGATGATTAAACCTCTTATGTTGATGCAACTGTGGATTGGTCTATTTAACAGGTGTCTGGTGGAGGACAAAGGAGAAGTGGCTTTTGTGAAGCACCTCACTGTCCCTGGTCAGTATCATCTCCTCTCATATGTAATGATTTATTGAAAAAAAATTGAAAAAAGTTTGTATTGACTACAAGTGGATATTGTACTGCCATGAATGTCAAATTTCTGTCCATGTACATAAATCAATACATTACATTTTGTGGCTGTTTCACAAACTGCAGCGGGTTAATCTCAATGATTTTTTGATGCAGCAGTGAATATATGTTTTTTTAGATATCTGTCCCTCCCTGACTTTCCTTATATTCTTGTCTTTCTAATTACTTTGTCAAATGAATGTTCGTGCTATATGAAGCTCTGTTTTACTTTTAAATCACACTTGATTTTAAAATCACAGTCAAGATTCTCACTCCATAACTGATATAATACTTGTGGGTCTGCCCAATATGTCAATATGAAAAAATACACCTTTGCTAAACCAACCAATGTTTTTAAATCATGGCTGTGAAACACTTTCAGAATCTGAAAAGGCCAACTATGAGCTGCTGTGCAAGGATAACACCAGAGCACCTATCAGCAGTTATAAAACCTGCAACCTGGCCAGAGTACCAGCTCATGCTGTTGTCACCCGCAAAGACCCACAGCTGGCTGAATTAATCTGGACAAGCCTGCAAGCAGTACAGGTAAAGCACGCTACAGCAGCAAGAGTGAGCAGTAGAGTTGACTGCCTGATAAGATAGAAGTGGGAGAGCATAATGATTCATGTAAACATCTAGCTTGTGATTGGTGGTTTTCCTAATGGATTGGCTTACTATGTGTCTTTTCAGGGCTTTAAACTTTTCTCATCTGAAGCCTACGCACCTGCCAAGAACCTGATGTTCAAGGACTCAGCAGAAAAGCTGGTGCGTCTGCCCCCGAACATAGACTCCTTCCTGTATCTGGGTGCTGAATACATGAGCATCGTTCGTTCCCTGAAGAAAGGTACGGTAAACATGAGCAGATAAAACACAGGTTAAGATACAAACCATCACACAAACACATTTGTTGAGAGCAGCCAGTGGCTTATGGTTATATGTAACTTCACTTTCCAGAGCAGACCCCAGGCACTTCATCCAGTGCCATTAAATGGTGCGCTGTGGGCCACGCTGAGACCTCCAAGTGTGACCAGTGGACCATCAACAGTGTGGGTGATGACGGCTCTGCCATCGAATGCCAGAATGCCCCCTCAGTTGAAGAGTGTCTGAAAAAGATTATGGTAAAACAGTCTTGGCTTAAATATGGAAATGGTTACTAACTTGATAATTTTTTGCTCCATTTTATGGCATTTGTTTCTGATCATCTGTTGCTTAAATCACCCTGCAGCGTAAAGAGGCTGACGCAATGGCAGTAGATGGAGGACAGGTGTACACAGCTGGGAAGTGTGGTCTGGTTCCTGTTATGGTGGAGCAGTATGATCAAGGTACAATGCCTAGATAGCACAGAAATCATCACATACAATCCTGTGTTTTTATTCTACCTTTTTTTAACCTGAGTAATATTTGTCTATTTGTCTCTCTCCACAGGGCAGTGCGGCAACAATGACGGTAATAAACCTGTCTGTTTCTGTTGTTTCTATATATAATATATATATATATATATACATACATATATATTAATTCATAAAACAGTTGGATTTAAAAAAAATTGCAAGTGAACAAACTGAACACTGCATGATTTCCCTGTAACAGATATTAAAATTATATAGTTCTGTCTAGGAAATTATTTGTAAATTACAGTAAAATAAAGCATTACCCATCTAATCTTATATAACAATACTCATGCATCACCCTTTTCAAATTATATTAACTATAACTAATAATAATATGGTTGGTACTTATCTGATCCATCTCTCTCTATACTTTCATTCTTGTAGCTGGAGCCTCCTCTTACTATGCTGTTGCTGTGGTAAAGAAAAGTTCAGGGGTGACCTGGGACACCCTGCAGGGCAAGAGGTCTTGCCACACAGGCATCGGCAGAACTGCAGGCTGGAACATTCCCATGGGTCACATCCACAAAAGGACCAATGACTGTGACTTCTGTAAGTAACCATGTGCTTATCTAAGCAAAGCACCTACTGTGAAAATTAGGCTAATTCTTCCACTAAAAATGTATTTTTAATACGTTGTGAGAAAAAAAGAGTGGCGCCCAGATTATAGTTCCTATCAACATTTCAAAAAAATGTTTTATTCAACACAAAATGCTCACATATTTAATATATTTAGTCATACAATGTCCACTTGGGGCAACTAAACTCATGAAAATCACAGTCTCCCAAACTTTAACAAGTGTTATTGTAGCTTCAGCCTAATCTAAAATCAAAATCATGTGCTCTATAAGAACAGCATCCAACCCGGCCACTTCCTGCAACTTCTGTGCTCCAGCACATCATAACACTGGAAATCAACATTGTCAATGAATGTAATCCAAACAGCAATTATATTTCCACCAAAACGTATTTAGCGAAACCATTTAATAGTTCATAAATGTAATTGTTGAGAGCCGCGACTGCTTTTTGCACACCTCTAATTTCAACACCAACACACTGTTTCTCTTCCTCTCCTCAGCAAAGTTCTTCACAAGCGGCTGTGCCCCCGGAGCAGATCCCACTTCTTCATTCTGTAATCAGTGTGTCGGCAGCCGCAGAGCTGTCGGTGATGAGTACAAGTGCAAAGCAAGTGCTGAAGAGCAGTACTACGGCTACGCTGGAGCCTTTAGGTAGGAAGCAATAGTACAGTTGTTCTGTGCAGAGTTTTACGTGCATGTATGTTAAAGCACTAGTTTGATAGTTTATGAAATATACAGATTAACTTTCTTTCTGAGTTTTGGAAAAGATTGATATCACTCTTGTGTCTGAGTGCTGAATATAGCTTGAACCAGGAGGTTGTAAGCATTGCTACATTGTATAAGTGAGCTATAGAGGTGCTAATACGCTTACATTTAAAATTTTGGTGAGAGTCAGGCTAGTTGTTTTCCCCCCTGCTTTATTCTCTATGCTCAGATGACAGCCTCCCAAATCCAGCTCTGTACGAACACACAGACATGACAGTAGTATTACTATTGCTATTGTTCTTGGCAACAAAGCAACTAAACATGTTCCAAAAATGTCAAATTTTCCTTTAATTACTCTGGTTATGTTTTGCGTGTCATCACAGGTGTCTCGTGGAGAATTCCGGTGATGTTGCCTTCATCAAACACACAATCGTTGGCGAAAACAGTGATGGTAAGAGACTGACACTGACATATTGTCTCATCTATGACAGTGTTGTTTCCTGTAAAACTACAACAGTCTTTCATCCCACCTCTTCTTGTCAAAGGTAATGGTCCAGCATGGGCTAGTGGTGTGAATTCTGCTGACTACCAGCTGATCTGCCCTGGTAAGCCTCCAGTGCCAGTCTCTGATTTCCTCTCATGCAACTTGGCTAAAGTGCCCGCCCACGCTGTGGTGACTCGTCCAGAGAGCCGCAGCGAGGTGATCCGCGTTCTCCAGGACCAGCAGGTCAGTGATGAATTTTTAGGTCACTTTTAGTTTTTGGTTGTTTGCATTAAAAAAAAAACACATTACAAGGGCTACAATTAGAAAGTCAATACATTTTGGAGAGGATTATTTTTTCCCCTTTTAGATTTGTAGGAGAATTTTGCTGTTTTTGCAGAGGCAAGTTAGTTAGGGCAACAAAGTTATTGGTGAATGAACTGCACTTACATAGTACATTTCTAGTCTTATCAACCACTCAAAGTGTTTTATACTACAAGCCACATTCACTCAAACGTACAGCACATTTTCTATCACTCACACACCAGTGATACATTGTGGGCTGTTTGGGGTACAGTATCTTAGCACTGTATCAACTTAGCACTAAGTTTCTAGTGCTAACATAGAATAAAATTATTTTGTCAGATACGTTAAAACCACTACACTCGGATATAGTTTTTTTTTAAATTTTACAGGTATTGCCTTAACTTTCAGCATTTAGCCCTAAGCCCCATGTTGATTTCTGACGATGTAGAAATGTCAATTTTAACAAAAAAATTAATAGCTGTGTTTAAAATCAAAATTTTGTTCTTTATTTATAGGCCAAGTTTGGAATCAGTGGCAGTGATGCCTCTTTCAGAATTTTCCACTCAGAAGGCGGAAAGAACCTGCTCTTCAAGGACTCCACTAAATGTCTCCAGGAGATTCCGTCTGGATCGAACTATGAACAGTTTTTGGGAGTCGAGTACATGAACGCCATGAGTTCACTCAGACAGTGCGGTGAAACCACTCCAGGTTTGTATTACTGCAGGTTGAATAAAGATGATTAGGACAGTAATTTAACAGATTAACAATCAAAGTGTGTCCTTGTAGCCTAGACACATCACACACACCATAAAAGTAAGTTTCTGCTCTGCTTTCTCATGTCACTTTTTTTTCTATTTTTCTCTTCCCAACAGATCTGGAGAAATCTTGCACTTTCCATTCCTGTCAGCAAAAAAACTAGTGGTGACCATGGACCATGTGATGCCTCGGATGGCTCACAGTGATTCGAGCACCTTACCCACACTTCCCACACTCGACCCAAAAATTGCATTGAGTATTTTCTTACTGATCCTGTTGTAGACCTGTTTTTAGAAGAACAAACAGATGCATTGCACTATCACAACCCACAAATCAACTTGTATGTGACCAGTCATGTCCACATGCAGCTATTTTCATGCTGTTGAAACAAAATGCTAAACTGTCTTTGTTACTAGATCAACTATGATTTGTTACCACTTTTCTCAAATAAAGCTGATATAATGCTGATTTGTGGTGAGAGTATGCTTTGTTTCATAATTGTGTAATGCCTCAAGCATTTATCTTAAATATATACCAGCCCTCTTCAGTCTGCACCTTCAGCTGCATTTCCACAGACTGTTGAAGCGATTAAATAATAAATAAATAAACATCTTCTTGGGATAATCTGTTTGAGTGGGCTGCACAAATGATTTTGGACACGGTGCTTTATGTGTGCTCTGAAAAGCCTCCAAAAAAAAATCTCCTTCCAATTCAAAATCTATTAACAGAGAAATTTCACAGTACATGGACCAAATCCAAATCAATTATTAGGCAAACAGAGAAACCCATTCTCATTGGCTGAGGCTGCTTGCATGGCTGGATTAACCCGCTAGGCCCTAAGTTTAAAAAAGAAGGTTTCCATTGACATTCATTTGCGGTAATTTGGTTAGACTTAAGTGTATTTAGAAATAAGCACCATGTAAATTTTAACACTGGTCCCTCTATATAACAGGTAGACTGCACAGGTAATGATGCAGGATGAACCTTAATCATTTCAGTTACAGTATATTCTGTTTAGAGCTGCTACTAATGATTATCCTCATTATTGATTAACCTGCAAATTATTTTCTCAATTGCATTGTCTATAAACTGTCAGAAAATAGTAAAATTGCTTGTTAAAATTTCCCATGGCACAAGGGGATCTATTTCAATAGTTTAGGATATTCATTTTTCTCTCATGTGTAACAAAGACGAGCACCAAATCCTCACATTTCAGAAGTGAGATGCAGCAAATGTTGTTGGTGTTTTTGCTTGAAAAATTTCTAAAACAGTTGATCAGTTATCCAAATAATTGTTGATTCCGTTAAGTATACTGCATATTCCCAAACAAGTTAGCAGTTAATCAAGTTATCACAAACTAACCTACAAAAATGATCATGGGGCCACCCAAGGCCCAAGTGGCCACTGTGTCTGATTGATTGGTTTGAGTGTTCAGCGTCCTGTTTGTCTTTTACACACCACATTTATCATTTCTAAAGATGAAATGATACTGGACTAATCAATTAGTTGATTTGACAGAAAATTCATCCTCAACTTTTGATAATCACTTCATCGATTCTGTTACTCAAATAAAATCTGAAACATTTGATTGATCCTGTTTCTCTAATGTGGGGATTTACTGCTTTTCTAGTCATATGTCAGTGTTTTATATTTTGGTTTTAGACTCTTCGAACAACATGCAATTTGAATACAGAACCTTGGACTCTGAGACTCTCCTATTTCATGGAAAAAAAGATTAATCAATCAATAAAGAAAATAAGCATATTACTGGATAACAAAAACGACTGCCTGTTGCAACACTTATCATTTCCACTGTCAGTATTCCCTTATCTATTTACCATTGGTACAAAGTAGCTTTTCTTTCTATCAGGCAGAACCAGAGTACAGTATCTCCGTTGCATGGGCCATTTCATTAGCTAGATCACACTTCACTTGACATGATAAGGTCCTTTATTGTGTCACTTTATCATGGCCTCGGTAGACTGAGGTTGGCAAGATCAAAAATACTCTAAAGACAAGGAAGAAGAGTGACAAACACAATCTCACCATTAGGGGTCTGCAGATCGACCCTGAAAGTATCGATACCGCTGATACAGCTCAGTGTTACGGGTCAGTTCAGTGTCCCATCATTTGTGCATCCTGGCAACATGATCACTCTTATAGTGCTTGCAAGACTGGCACCTCTGCTGCTGGTGGGTGCACAGTTATTACATCTTTAGTTCAGAGAATTCACATAATAAACCTTAATTATCTGAAGTTAAAACTGTCTAAACTTACATGTGATTAAGTAATTAACATAGAATAATAAAAAACAAGACTAGGTATAAACGTAGCACATGGCTGGACCATCTATGGGTGTGAACTCTGGGCAGTTGGGCAGTAACCCAGACTTTTTTTTTTTATAGTTTATTTCTTTACATATATTATTGTTAATGAAAGCTGATTTTGTTTTTGCAAATTCAAAGTTTCATTCACGTAATTAAACTTTAAATTTGCAATTTGCAAACAAATCACCTTTCAGTTTTTTAGATTGTGGGAGGAAACCAGAGCACCTGCAAAAAACCCACATATACAAACTTAATAGGTGTAAAAGAGAAAGAGAAGGGAAATGCTGCGTGGTAAGGAAGGGAAGCAGGATGGGATGGCAGGACAGGGCAAGACTTGGGGAGATCAGGCTGGTCCACATTATTCATTTTGGGGCCTCTGTGTGACTAGGATTCAGATGGGTGGGAGGCGGGTGTTTGATGATGCTGCAGAGGCCTGCTGGAGCTTACAGAAGGTGCTTTAGCTGGTTTGGAAATGGGTGGGAGGCAGGTTGGCCTCATGTCAGCCTCACTTGTCTCTTTATACCTGATTGGCAGATTCTGCTCATCCAAAATATTTCACAGTTGACACTGCACTTCCTTGGGTAATGTCTTTATTACGTTATACCCGCCAGAAAGCCCACGTAAAGTCTGAGTAAAGTGTCAATCATCCGCCAGGGAGGTTTGTCCACCCAGCCGATTTGGTTCCCCCCTCCATGGCTACAGCTGTGCTGGAAATTTATTTTCAATTAAATCTTCTCACATTTGACATGACAAAACATGACAATGTTTGACATTTTTTGCTTGGTTGTAATGATAAATAGACTATCAGATTAGTTGCAGGGTAATTTTCTTTTGATCAACAAATTGTTGCAGCTCTACTTAACATATTTCTCTCCTTTACTTGATAGTATATTAGCTGGGTCTTTTTTTTTGGCATTTTCTGGTATGTATGTATATAGTATTTTATGGTGATGCTGATATTAACTAGAAATTCAATCTGCTTGTTCTTCAAAATTACTCTTTACCGGATAGTTTTGAAAGAGAGAAAATCTATATTTTTAGATTTGGAGCTCAGCCCATCATGCAAGGATTTCCATACGTTCTGGATCATGTCACAAGCATAAAACAAGTGCTCTGTTGTTTCTACATTTATGATGCAATGGTTACAATTATCAAATATAAACCTTGTTCTGATGAGTTCGTTTGAAGGACAAATTTCGTTTACAGTTTTAAAATGTTTTTTTTTTTTATGTTTATGGGGATTTGGATTTTTTTAAAGGAATTTTCTTACAATAAATATCCCTCACCTTGAGCATCTGATTATTTTAAGGCCTAGATTGATGAACTGACAGAAGCTCCTGTATCACATGACCAAGGAAACGGCATTAAATTTTAATTTTCCCGGAAGTTACCCATGCGACTTGGAGGCGCACCGGCTCCACGGACGAGAAACACCGCACTATGGCCTCGCTCTGAGCCTCCTCACACGACAGTGGTGTACGTACCGAACCGGCAATCCGTCACCATCGACGCCCTGATCATGGACCTACGGTCCAGAGGCTTTTTTCGGGGCCATCGGAGTTGTCAGTAGTACTCCCAAAGTACTATATTATTTGATTTTGAGCACTGTCACTTTTGCACGTTCGGGGATTTAAACCGAAGTGACAGCAGCAGCACTCACCCCGGCTGCCGGTTAGCTAACTAGCTCGCTAAGTCATTAGCTAAGAAAAGGGCAACATTTCTCTTTTGGAGTAAAGGACAAGGAAACTACAACACCACTACTTTCAGTAACAGAAGACTGATCAGAGGCCGATCCCCCGAGTTCACATCTTACAACATATTCACTACTGATTCCCGGTAAGGGTAAAAACATCTAAAGGTGGTAGTGCTAGCTTGAAGTGCACCGGAGCCTGTCTGCATTTTTGTCAAAGGCACACAGGCTACTTAATGTTAGCTGGTGTTAGCAGGCCCCGCCGGCTGTCATTCCACACACCGGGAGGGCTAGCCAGCTAATCTTGGCCAGAATACAAGAAGGGATAAAACCAGTGTAACCTGAATGTGTTAACATCAGTTCGATTGATATTTTATCTTGACAGGTGTTTGGCTAAAGTTAACCTAACGTTAGCTGAAGTGACAGCCAGGGTTACTCGCTCTCGTGGCTAATGGTCACCGTTGTCATCGCAGGCTCCGTGAGGCAGTAGCTGTTAGGCTTAACGCTAACCGATTCATAGTTTAAAGGCGATTTCCACTGTGTTTTTACACCTAGCGACAGTTTGATTCAGACTCTGATTTTATTCGCCCTTTTCGCACGATATTAGCTCCGGATGTACGCCAGGTTGATGATTTGTGCCCGTGGAGCTTGTTGGGCCTGTAATTAAATACACCTCGGAGGACAGGGTTGGGCTAAACCGCTAACGTTAACCAACAATAGCTCAACTGTAACTTAATCGGTGTCAAGTGTTGCAACATTTCTGTCACGACCGGCTTAGATGTTGTTCTCGGGTTTTTATTAGTAAACACACCGTCCATCGACACAGTAATACCATCTGGGCTCTGTGTACGTTAAGGTTAAATGTGGACTCAGCGTTGAGCCACGTAGCGTAACTAAGCGAAATGTCTCTGATAGTGGGACACGTAATGTTAGCCGGCTGTTGGCTAACGATTTAACCTGCTTCGGTCGGGAACGCTGCCTCGCTAGCGGGCCAGTAAAATACCTTTTAATGTTATAACTTGGCTAAGACACAGTGGTAGTCTTTTCTTAGAGTGCCTGTCATATTTAATATCGTCTCATAAGGCTGTTGGCCATCACTGCTGGCAGAGCCATATGGTAGCTTTGTGCATTGATGCCCCGTCCAAAAGAAGCATGGCACAAGCTAGCAGCTAGCGATAGTTCCTGTGTCAGCAGGTGGATGGTGTATGACACGTCTGCTAGCAGCATTCATCATTTTATATTAATTCCCGCATGTCTCCACTATTCCAGCACATGTGGAACAATATTTCATCATATTGAAAAAAACCTGCTTTCAGGCTTTGAAATTGATATAGACTAAAGGTTATTGGGATGGGTTATTTGCACATGTAGCTAGCACAACCAGGGGGCAGTAGCCACTGTTAACACAGTAAATGAACTTTGACCTGAGGTATCCATTTTCTTAAATTCACTCAAAACCAGATCTGTTCAAGTGGTTTATTGGTTGTCACATGAGCTGGAAGTACATCTCCAAACCACTGCAAGACATCACCATTAGTATTTACTTTTTGCTGTTTGGCCAAGTCATGATCGTTTAGGAATGTGTTTTTTAGAGCACCATCTGTTCAGTAATTGAGGTCATAGGGGGTCTGGAGCCATTGCAAGTCAAATTCCCCTCTTTTGGAAGGATTTTAATAGCCACCACAACCATTTTTTTTACTCGGACAATAGGCAGTATTGGGTGGAGGTTAACACACACGAGTCTGTTGCAATCTTTTTTGAATGAGGTATCCACAAACAACATTAACATGAGCTGCTCAAAAGAGTAGACACATGAGCCATGCATGTACATGTGATCAAGATTATGAGAGGGGTCGTGTTATCATAGGCGAAACCACAGACCACACCCTCACTGCTTGGTCAGATGTTACCACACTAGTGGTTCATGTCCTCACACTGTGTTGTCAGATATCTGACCCATATGGTTGCAATTATCATGTGTGATGAAGATATGCTACACCACTTCTAGTAAAATATTATATTAAAAAAAAATTGGATTGAAAGTAATTTCATCTCATAGCCTTTATTAATACTTGGCTAATGCTTAGTTGTTGTTCTCTTTATGTATTTCTTGCTCCTCTCTTCCTCAGAAAGGCTGGCAACACAACGCCACCCTAATGCAGAACCATAAAAGAACGTGAAATGAACAAACCACCACAGCCTATAACGGGACCCAGTTCTGTCCCAAACCCTGCCCCTTCCCCTGGACTGACACAGGTGAGAGCCACTGACCTTGTAGAATTCAAATTGTTTTTAGGAGATTACTGTTTGGTAACATCTCTTTTTCCTCTATTCTCTCCTCTCAAGGCCGCCTACGGCCCCGGGCAACCCCCTTCTCTTGTTTTTGCCACCCCTCCACCTCCACAAATGAATTCTGCACCACAGCCAAGACCGGTATTGTTCACAGCATGTTTTTTATTTCTTTTTACTCAGGATTTTGCATTCAGACTCATAAGTATTTGATATGTTTTGCCTTGTATGAAAACCCCTGCTTTCCCGCTCTTTAACAAAGATCTTTGACACCGGCTTCTCTTGCTATAAGGCTTTGGCTAAATCTGTGTATGTGTGTGCTTGTTAAAGCCTATTTGCCATCTTTCTCCTTGAATGTCAATCTTGACTTCTTTCCTCTCTTCTGCTGTCCTCCCAGTTTGCTGCAGGGCCCCGTACTTTACACCAACAGGTACTAACACCCCTCTCTTTTCCTTACATCCCCTCGGTCTCCTTAGTAGAATGCATGCTTTCAGTCCCACATGTCGGAGAATTAGATGAGAACGCTGTAGTGTCTGTGAGATGAGTGATGTTAACTTGTCCTGGGGTCCAGTAAGACTTTCAAATTGCATTCTACAAATGTGAATTTCTGTATAGGACCCGTTGTGAGGGATCACATTGTTTTAAAAGCTGGAGTTACACAGAGTTTATTTGTTCTTTATTCATTCTGCATCTGCGCATACCCGCAGTTTTTATTTTTTATTTTTTATTTTTTACCCTCATGCTTCTCTGCATTTGCAACATTGTCACAAACCTGTCATGATAATGACAACATAACTGACAGTACAGTGTGCTGTCATTTATTTTTGAATCATTTTGTGGTCATGTGCAAATCAAAACAAGAACTGGCTTTTTTTTTTAAACTCTAGATCACCCTAACATACATGGACACTGTTGATGCCTGACGGGGGTCAGCTCAACAGTTTGATGTTATAGTGAATTGATTTTTGGTACCTGCAGCATTCTAATATCAGTTTCTGCATGCGCCTGCAGCCCTTAAAATGACTCCCTAATCACTCGAAACGGGGACCCATGGGACTTGAGGGGATCCAACTCGTATGCAGACCTGTACAGAGTTGCATGTGCAGCTATGGTTGTTTGAGCTTACTGTTAATGACTCAGAGATACACTGCTGCCTTTCATCCGCTTCCTTCTTACACCTTGTAATCTCAACCTTCCACATTGTCTGTTGTCCTCATTTTCACCTTAATCTCACTCCCTCTCTTGCTCTCTGCTCATGATGTGTTGCGCGGCTGAAGGGTGGATACAGAGCATTACAGGTAACAGCTTTTCTCTTCGTCCAACCCCCTACTCCCCCC
>NW_019524830.1:0-48007 GCF_002814215.2 Seriola lalandi dorsalis | reverse complement strand
CCCCCGCACCCCCACCCCCTGAAACTTGGGCTAACCTCAGTGTGGCAGGAAGAGATGATACCCAGTACAATTTAAACTCAATGTAACCTAAGAACTGAACTTACTGTATACATTGGCAGTTGTTATGAGTGCTTTGCTTTCAACTGAGGTGCTGCTGCATTCTAACACATGGGCTAGGACTACAATAGTAAAGACATTAAATGCATACGCAGAGCAACACAGGTTTACTTGTGCGAAGATACATTCTTCATCCTTCTCTCCCTCCGTCTCCCCTCATCTTTTTTCCAGAATTACTATCAAAACCGACCAGCCATGGCCACCAGTGCTCCAAGGGTACAGACAAGTAGTGGCCCTCGACCTGTTGGACCTACTCACGTCTACCCGCCCAGTTCCCAGATGATGATGATTTCCCAGCAGCAGTTGTCTTTTGCTGGCTCACCTCAGGGCTACTTCATTCCCCCTCCTGGACAGGTTGGTTCACATTAGAAATCAGCAATCTGTTAAAATGGAAAACATATCACTGGTCTACCCAACAACCTGCCTACATAATACTCCTTATATTACTATATTGGCCTGAATATAGCTTTGTTTTTGGAATTTACATTAGAAAAAATGGGGATCAAGGACTTCAGTTCCTCGCCCAGTGAAACAGATCAGGGACTAAATCATCTCTCCAGCAGCCCAGAAATACTGGGGTCCCACATAGTCATGAAGGAAGTCTTAGAAAACACAGTCTGAAAAGTGCTAACAGCCAGAGAAAATTCTGACCACATCCAAGAGCCTGACTGGAGAGTGTTTGAGCATGTGACTGACACACAATGAGGAACTAGCTACATTTGAAAACATAGTTGGACAAATGTTGTAGTTTTTTCTTTCAAAAGCAGGTGTTGGAAAAGATGTAATCTTATATTTGCATCAGTATGTCATAGTGAGAGATGGCAGAGATGGACCTGAAGCTCTCACAACTTTATTTTTCCCTCCGTTGTTGTTGTTTCTGACTCTTTAATTTGTTTCTGCAGTACCGGGCCCCATACATGCCTCCCACTCAGCAGTACCCTGTGACCAGTGGTGCACCAGGCTTCTATGCAGGAACTAGCCCTGCTGAATATCCAACTTATGGTAAGGGGCTTTTGCCCAAGACTAACAACAACCAAGCACAACCATAAACATGATAAAACATGATGATTGTCTTTTCAAAAGAGGTTAAACCTCTGTTAAGCATCAGAAACCCAAATTTAACAGAGAGGTTAAATTGAAGCATCTGGTTTTAGTCCATATCCATTTGCACACCTCTTTACTCACAACGTGTCGCTGGGCGTGTCATGGTTTTGCCTGGTGTGTTTTAATGTCTTTCTGGGTCAAAACACTGCTGTATGTGGTGAACTGCCAGTTGCATGTGCTCTGGCTTAATTCTGCTTTGGCCTGTGTTCTTTCTATCTGCAGTCTCACCTGACACTGCCTCACAGGTTCCATGAAATGACTTTGAGACTTTGGCTCCTGCTTCTTTTCTGTTCTTTTGTTCTTATGTCGACATTGAAACAGGATGATGGAGTTGATTTTTTTTAATGTTAAGAGGGAACTAATTTGAATATTAATGGTTGTAAACATTAACAGGGACAAAGACTCAAATGGAGGATAAGCATTGATGTGATGCAGCTGCAGATTTTTTCTTTTTATCTGTGAAGGATCCAACTAAAACCTCACATTTATACTTAAACAATACACACACCCTGAGTGCAAGATGGTGCATTGAACAGAACTATCCAGGAAGAGAAGTGTGATTTTTGATTTAACAATATGCGAAAAAATTTCAAATTGTTCATTTCATGGGACCTTTTTAACACCCTGCTTCCTCTGGATCCTCTCATTAACTCATTCTGCATCTGTCTCTTCCTGCCCTATCTCCTTCTTACCTCCCTCTCCCGTCCCTCACTCCCTTCCTCTCCTTTGCTGCGTTGGTTCAGAGCCCTCTCTTGCTGCGAGGGAGAGGCGGGGTGGTGGGGGGAGAGGAGGCGGGCGAGAGAACGGCCGTCTCTCTCTCCACGGTGCTCCTCTCACCTCCCAGCGCTACCCCGGTGAGTAGTGTGTGTGCTTGTGTGTTGGTCAGCAGGCTTCAGTGGCAAAATCTCTGTGGCACTACCTGTATCTAGTATTCTTGCAAATGAGATACAAAGTGTTGTACACATACTCAAAGTAATGGGTTATAATTGTAATTTAAAAAATAATCAGCAAGCACACAGGAAACACATTAAGTCTATGAATATATTAATAAGATATTGAAGCCTGAGCAAAATGAATGATGGTACACCTTTACTCATGTATATAGATGGAGAAGTGCATAAGGCACCATTACTGTAGGGCATTTCACTTACAAATTTGTGCAATAGCTTTGTAATATGTGTAAAGAATTTAACTTATTAACCATTTTTGATAAGAAGTATGCCTAGGAGAACCTGTGAAATCTGTTAAATATTAAGAAATTGAAATAAAAACCAAAAAAAAAAAACTGAATTTTGTCTAGTTACAACAGATGACTAGACATAATTTCACCGGCAAATCACTAAAAATACACTCAGGCATGTGTTGTTACCAGTTGCTCTAACAATGGAAATGATGGAGAGAAAAGGGTGAAAAACAAATTACAATCCCCTGATTCATGAAATCATTTTACTTTAATTTTCTGCTGTTGAACAGCAGCCTGCCTACACATGGCCGGTGGAGCCGCTGCCAGCCAGCAGGTCTCTTGCTAGTTGGGTACTCTACACACATTTCCTAGCTGAAATTCCACTTTTAGAATTATGTCTTTCTATATTTTTCTTCATTTATGTATTTTGTGTGATTTACAATGCAAAAATTCTTTCTTTATAATCATAAGCTAGCTGGTAATGCTGTTTATGTACTACACAACGTTTTAACATACTGCTTCAGTCTGACCTTCACAGTCTGGATTTGAAGGTCATTACTCCAGGAGTTTGCATTGTAACCAATTTCTTTCTTCATTCTGAAGGTTACCTTTATAGCAGGAGTAGAAGGGGCTGACTGCAGACTAAAAACATCCATGGTTTCACAGTTTCGAAGTTAATATTTGTTTGTATCTTGTTACACAGACCTCATATAGGCTGTCACTGTAGATTATGTGTTACTACAGGAATCTCCACTCTTATCAATAGGGCCTCCAGCTGTGGAGACATTGACATGGATTTTTAGCAAACGCAGCAGTTGTCAACAGGCATAGGTTTATAGTAGCATATTGAAGTCCTTTTCATAACAATTACAACTATAATTCCCACAAACTGCCTTGCAGGGGTGTTAGGAAAACATGGTCCAAGAAAAAAATTTTGCTCATAACCACAGGAACCAAATATCTTCTGAACCTTGAATGGCTGGTCATTTTAATATGAAATTGCACTTGAGTATTTTGTTTTCATTAATGTTTTTTTTTGTTGTTTTTTTTGTTTCACTCTAACCTTACAGCAGGAGCATACTACCCAGCTCAGGCGCAGTACTCTCCATCTGTCCAGCCTGCACCGGTCATGATCAGCCCCGCCCAGCAGCAGCAACAAGCCCCGCCTCCTCAGCAGCCACCGGCACAGTCACAAGGCCCACCAAAGAGGGAACGCAAACCGGTAGTGTGTCACAACAAAAGAGCAGCACATCTCTTGTCTGAGGTCAAAAAAAAAATGAATAGAGAGAGAGTGTATTGTCTGTTCAATGTGGAACCTTCCCTTTTACCTCAAAATAACAATAGTATTTATTATGATGGGTGGCAGCTATAGATCAGTATTGTAAAGGATCGTCACATACTGTCTGTAATTTAATGTTGGATACACGCTTTAGGGGAACTCAACCGATATTTGTCCTTTCTCCTTGATAGATAAGAATACGAGACCCCAACCAGGGCGGGCGTGATATCACAGAAGAGATAATGTCAGGTGGAAGATCCACCACCACACCGACTCCCCCACAGGTAAGAATGCTTTGGTTGCCATTGACTTATTGGAACGCTGATCCTAGGCAAGCATGGTTATGAACGTAGTTAAAGACAGAGTTGTTTCATAAATTATATTAACTGATTGTAAGTCAAGATTTTCTCTGAAATATTAAACTGCTGTCAACTGTTCTGTACTGTGTGTCTGTAAATTTAAGTGCCTGAATGACACTGGGCTCAGACTGATAGTTGGCTTTCCTGACGATGCAGCAGTTTTTCAAACATTGAAGCATTAAAAATATATGAATATTCTACAGTTTAAGGTCTTGAGATTTAAAAAATGTGTAAGAAAAGTAACAACATGCAGCTTTAGGAGATCACGGCTGTTTTGGATTTTGTAAGAAAATAGATATTTAGTTGGTTTGTATGAACAAAGCCTGCTCTAAGGGAGAAAACAAAAGCAGCCCTTAGGAATTCTTTACAGCCCTAAACTAATTTATTTTTCACAAAGGTTTTTGCATATTTTCACATCTTTTATAGTAACATGTCATAATTAAAACAGCTCTAATCTAGCAGAGTTACACAGAACAAAAAACAGAAATCTAAAGCAAGTACACACAATTATAGTTTATAATTTATAGTTATATCGTTGGTGTTATAAGCATATTTTATTTTACTATATATTTATATATTTTAATGATTTTAGTCTTTATTTTGACACATGCTTCCAAGAGGATTGCTGCCAAACCTAATTTCATTGTGTTTTTAATGCAGTGCTAGTAAAGAATCTATCCATCTATCAATTATGCACTGTTGTTTTGAGCCTTGGTTATATTTTTATGTTAGTTTGCATTACCTTGGGTGACTACAATGTCAGTAGGGAGATAAAGGGTTAGGAGAAATATGAGGAGCACTTTTTAAATAATAGAGGTCAAAACCAGGACACATGACAGCCTTCAAAATAACCACCACCTTGAATCCACCGCTCTTTGACACTACTCTTCTTAACTAAAAGTGAAGGCCAGAAGTTCTGTAAGAATTGCATTGCAGACATTTTATAATGAATTACATTGAATGTGTGTAGCTTTATCTTACAATCCGGTGCTTTTCAGTGCTTTAAAGACAACTATTTTGTGATCCTAGGCCTCCATAGCAGAAGTAAGTCCTGCACAGACCAACGGTGAAGTTGTACAGTCTGCCACTACAGTGATGAGAAAAGGTCAGTACGTTTTCTCATTTTGGTTTGCATGAAAAATATTTGCTTCCGCACAATGCGCCACAGTTTCCTTTATGTAACTATCTCATGTGTTTGGTTGCCCAGATGAAATCACGGAACCTCCCGCTAGCGCTGAGACCCCTCCACCTCCCGCCACAGTAAATGCAGAGCCTGTGGTGGAGGCCAAACAGGAAACAGACAGCCAGGTGACACCGTCTGCTGAATTAGCCACACAGTCTGTAGCTCCCACGGCTGCTACTGAGGTGCCATCCCCATCGATAAAGGACCAGCAGACTCCCGCTTCCCTCCCTCCTGCAGTAGCATCTACGGCTACTCCTGCTGAGGCGGTAACTAAAGACGATACTAAAGTCGGTGACACGGTAGATGCTCCTGTCGCCCCTTCAGCATCATTAGCAGCACAAGAGGCACCTGTCAAAATGGAGGAACCACAGGCTGCCCCAGCTCCAGCTGAGAAGGCACCAGAAAAGGAGGAAAAGAAAACGGAGGAAGTGAAGAAAATCGAAAAAGAGGAGCAGGTAGCCAGCTCCAAGTTAGAGCCTGCAGTTGAGGTTGCAGCAATAGTTCCACCCGTTAAAGTGGCAAAAGAAGAAACGGCTACAAAGACAGAAACTGAAATGTCTGAGCCTCCACCCTCTGCCCAGGAACCTGCTGCTCCACAGACCCAGACCGCTGCCCCGAGCTCTGCCCCCGAACCTGAACCCACACCGGATGAAACAGCAGAGCCTCCTCTCCCCAACGGCCTTCCTCAGCACATTGAGGAACTGTCTGAGGACATGGCATTTCCAGACACTACACCCCTTGACAAGCCCGACGCTTCTCAATCTCAGGAATCCACACCTGTGGCTAAAACAGTAACACCAGCCCAGGAGGAGGAGAAGGAGGAGGAAGAGGAGGAGGAGGAGGTGGTGGTAGAGGAGAAAAAAGGGGAAGAGGTGAAAGAGAAAAGTGAGGATGCCCCTCCCGCCTCTGTTAGCTCTATAGAGGAATCTACTATGCAAGGTACAGTGGAGTTTATCCTCACTTGCATTTATGATTGTCATATTTGTCATTCTGTTATTCTTTTATCTGAGATTTTAATGTCAGCACTTTATCCTTTCTTTGAAGCTGCTACGTCTGTGCCAAAGAAGAGGAAGAACATGAAGGAGCTCAACAAGAAGGAGGCCATTGGAGACCTCCTGGATGCCTTCACGGAGGTCCGTATCAATCCAGATGGTGTATGAGAGTCTCAGCAGTTTCAGCTGTATCAATAATATTTTTGAGGACATTTAGTTTTTAAAACACGCCATTCTGTCTGTTCATCTCTTCCTGTTTTGTTTGCTGCAGGAGCAGGATGCCAAGCCCGCCTCTGAACCCTCGTCCACTCAGGCCGACCCTGTCCCTGCTGCTCCAGCTGAACCTCCCGCTGAGGCTGCAGATGAGACCTGGGAAGAGAAAGAAGACAAGCAGAATGCAGACCCAGACAGGGCCAAAGCCACACCTGAGCCAACTGAGCAGAAATACCAGTACAAAGAAGGTAAGCTATGACTTCCGATTCTCCAGGAATGACGGTTTGTGTGTAATTAAATGATAACAGCTACTGTTCTGATGTGCACTTGTCACTATGATGATGTTTTTTGAAGCATGCATGCAAGTAAAAAGTTTAGGGGCAGATTTAAAAAAATGCAAAGGGTACACATTGAATGTCAGGTCACGTGCAGATTTCTTTGGGTTTTAATTAAGTTTGATAAATCTATAGAGAACAAGACAGGTCCTCTTTGTTAACAATACAAATCAGCACTGGCGGTTTGGAATATCAGGGGCAAGAGACCTACTCATAACAGGTTCCTTTACGTTTAAGAGACCATGTATCAAGAACACGTTTTCCACATCAAACCTCCGCATTAACACGTCTCTTGCACGTCCCTCAGAACAATGGAAGCCGATAGACCCAGAAGAGAAGAAGAGGTACGACAGGGAATTCCTCCTGGGCTTCCAGTTCATCAGCGCCAGTATGAACAAACCTGAGGGCTTGCCCATCATCAGTGATGTGGTCCTGGACAAGGTAGGTGATGTGTTGATTCTGCTGTGGAGTATGAGTCATAAAGAAGTAGAACTGTATATTAAAAGGCTTGGTATGGGTGAAGTTGATGATGCAGGAAGCCTATTCCACTCAAAGTGATATTTTCTTACATTTACTATTATAACATCATTTATCAATGTGTAAATAAACTTTTCCTGTTATATTTGGTGAATGCTTGTTAAATATCCTCTCTTGAGTCGGTTGAGTAATCCCACAACTATACACGTCACTGCATTAATAACTTGTTACCATTGCTATCACAAATAGCTGCAACTGGTAACAGAAAATTAATTTCCCCAACATCTTTTACTCAGACTTTGTCTAGTCAGCAGAACAGTTTACAGTATATCTTTGGTCCACCGTATATGGGAATTTGCGTTAATGAAATTCTCTCTCTTCATGTGAATGTAGAACAACACATTAGAGAAAGCTCATACTTGCTTTACAAGTACCCAATGTAAAATGAATAATCTGAGTAGACTTTGGAACTGCAAGAAATAGTGTGTTCATCCTTTGGAATAACCTGGTTTTTCTGCATTAACTGGTCATGACTTCATATCAGTATAGACGAACACTGCGCTATGGTCCCACATAAGACCCACAATTATAATGTTTAATGTTGCATTCACAGTGCTGGTGTAAAAGTAAGTGAACCCTTGGACTTAATGACTGGTCAAACCAATAACCTCGCACAAGCTCCTCAAGTAGCTGCTGGTCCAAACAACATTCAGGAGAAATTTTGGACCCTTTTTCTCTTAAGACACATTCTTATGATGTTTTGAGTGAGCGGCTCTCTCAAAGTCACTCCACAGAAACTCTGTTGTTATTGTCTGGGCTCTGAATGAGCCACTCCAACAAGTAGATTTTCTCTGAAGTCCCTCTGTAGCAGATATACTTCAATGTTTTGGGTGATTGTCCTGTTGCATTTCACATCTTAAGATACCGTTGGGCACTTTACCTTTGGGATGATGTTTTCATCTTCCCAAACAATTCAACTTGAATCTCATCAGTCCACAAAACATTTTCCCAGTAGTGTCGAGCCGCTCTTTGGCAAACTTCAGGAGTCGGCTTGGTGCCCACCTCTAGGAAGAGTAGCCACAGAACTATCATCTTCATTTATAGAGAGTGTGTCTGTCTGTGGACTGAATATCTAAACTCTCTGAAATGACTTTGCAACCCTTTCAGCTTTATGCAGATTAACAATTCTTGATTGTAAGTCTTCTGAGATCTTTTTCTTGCGAGGCATAGTTCACAGTAGCAGATGCTTCATGTAAATAAGAAACTCAAAATGAGGGCTTTATATAAATAAGCCCACACCCTCCAGTCTTGTTTCTTCAGTTGGACCGCAAGTTTGATAACTCCCAACTGTTATTCAAGCTGAAGGGTTCACATCCTTTTTCTAACCTAATTGTGAATGTTATTTTTATATATATATATATATATATATATATATATTTCTTACCATAGCATAACTATAGCAGAAAATTGGAAAGCTCTGGCAGTGTTTTGTAATTTTGTATGAGCAGACATCATTCTTCCTCTAACTCTACCTTCAGGTAAATAAGACTCCGCTGCGGCCCGCTGACCCAGCTCGAATGATGAGCGTTGGCCCTGATTTCACTCCCTCATATTTGGGGAATCTTGGGAGCAGATCAGTGGGAGGACCACGAGGCCCAGTGAGTGACTTTTTCTGTTACAAAAATAAATTCTTGTCCATTTCTTAGTATTTGATTTGTTGAATAATGTTTATTTCTGCTGATGTTTCTAAATATGTATCCCCTCCCTTCCTTTCAGCCGCCCGGGCCACGTCGCTCTCAGCAGGGTCAGCGTAAAGAACCCAGGAAAATCATCAGCAGCATGTCGCTCAACGATGACGTGCAGCTCAACAAGGCCGAGAAGGCCTGGAAGCCCTCGGTGAAGAAATCCACTCGTAGCCGTGGCGCTGAAGAAGAAGAAGAAGGAGAAGGAGGAGTAGGAGGAGGGGGAGGAGGAGACACTGAACAGGCCAAGACTCAGGAGCTGTTCAAGCGTCTGCGCAGTATCCTCAACAAGCTGACTCCTCAGAAGTTTCAGGAGCTGATGAAACAGGTGACGGAGCTGACCATAGACACGGAGGAGCGGTTGAAGGGAGCCATTGACCTCATCTTTGAGAAGGCCATCTCAGAGCCCAACTTCTCTGTGGCCTACGCCAACATGTGCCGCTGCCTTATGGGAGTAAGTCATGTGATTTTTGTCTAGTAATACAGATGCTAATTAACTGCAACTGTTAATAACTGGTTGGTGGAGGCATACAACTGCGAGATGGTAATTCTAGTTAACCTTTTAAGCCATATAATTATTAGTGTGATGAAAAATGTATGTACATTACAAGATGCTAATTATATGCAATATTTTTTCTCCTTCAGTTGAAAGTCCCCACTTCAGACAAGCCAGGAGTTTTTGTCAACTTCCGTAAATTGCTGCTCAACCGCTGCCAGAAAGAGTTTGAGAAGGACCAGGATGATGATGAGATCTTTGAGAAGAAGCAAAAAGAGATGGAGGCCTCCAAAGACGTAAGAAATGGGATCTTTTATCACTGTCTCTAACACCACAGTCTGTCCGTCTATTCAGACTAAACTAATCATTTTAGCTCAACACTAAGCACAAACAACCACTTGTATCTACCTTCAGGATGAAGAGCGTGAGCGCTTGAGGGTGGAGCTGGAAGAGTCCAGGGACACGGCCCGCCGCCGCTCACTGGGTAACATAAAGTTCATAGGCGAGCTCTTTAAGCTGAAGATGCTGACAGAGGCCATCATGCACGACTGTGTGGTGAAACTACTTAAGAATCATGATGAAGAGTCCCTGGAGTGTCTCTGCAGGCTGCTCTCCACTATTGGCAAAGACCTGGACTTTGAAAAGGCCAAGGTAAGTAAAGCGTGAACTCGGATGGATGAAGGGTGAATTGTAAATTGAGTCTCCCGGGATGACTTTTCTTTTTGTGCCACGTGTCTGGGCCACTGATTATTAGTGATGGGATTGAGGAACTGAGGAGACAAAAACACATAAATCGGTCTTGTTTATTCATATACGCTCATATTCGACAGCCATGATTCATAAATGCTCCTTTTCCTGTCAGCCTCGTATGGATCAGTATTTCAACCAGATGGACAAGATCATTAAAGAGAGAAAGACCTCCTCCAGAATTCGCTTCATGCTGCAAGACGTCTTGGACCTCAGGAGGGTAAATATTAATGAATCCATATCCACACTGACATAAAGAGCTGATAACAGTCGCTAAAGGTAGTGATGAATGCTCACAAGTATTTCTGAATGAATAGAATTGCGTCATGCTGTGTGTTGAGGTGATTATCAGCGATTATGACCGGTATGGAAATCTTGAAGGCTGACATTAATCAACATTTGAAGACTGTTTTATAACCATTTCCATCTCTGATCCACAGAGTAACTGGGTGCCTCGTAGAGGAGACCAGGGTCCTAAAACAATCGACCAAATCCACAAGGAGGCTGAGATGGAGGAGCACAGGGAACAGATCAAAGTCCAGCAGCAGCTCATGTCTAAGAAAGAGGGAGGAGGAGGAGGCGGAGGCGGAGGCAGGATGGGAGGGAACATGGGGGGCAGAGGCCCTCACACACCAGGAGGTGGCCGGGTCGCCCAGCCTCAGGATGAGGGCTGGAACACTGTGCCCATCTCCAAGAACAGACCTATCGACACCACCCGCCTTAGCAAGATCACTAAGGTAACGGACGCTTTCACTAAAACTCTTTGGTGCCGGAAACTCGCAGCAAAAATCGACCCTGTTTTGCCAAGTCCAAAGTCGTTAAAATGAAGTTGACTTTACATTAAACCTGATGGTTTGGGATTGGATGTAACTTTTTTTTTTTCTCCCTGTTTCCCTGCAGCCTGGTGCTCTGGACTTCAACAATCAACTGTTGGCGCCAGGAGGCAAAGGCATGTGGGGTAGCTGGGGCAAAGGCAGCAGTGGAGGAACTGGAGCCAAACCAGCAAGTGGAGAGCAGGGTAAAACATATTCTCCAAAAAGACTATACGGTTTGGGATGCTACAGTGGTTTCAGGGGTTAATCCATCCTTTTCTCTCCTTTATTAGATTCCGGTCGTCCAACTACCAGCACCCTCAACCGTTTCTCAGCCCTGCAGCAGTCTGGTTCATTGTTGTCTTCATCAGACTCTGATCGCAGAGTTCCTCAGAGGTATCAGAAGCTGTGAAAGTGAAATCTCCTGTCCTAATGCTGTGCTTTTCTTCTGTATTGTTTCACTGCAGGGAAGAGTATAAAAGTATTTCCTATCTGGATTTTTTTTTTTTATGCACCTTCCTTCCGTTCGTCTGTAAGACTGAACCACTAATGTGCAGCTTGAACACATGGTATATCAGATCTTATCCAAAATCATATAGTTCAGATTTGATGGCACAACAACCTTTCACTTCCAACCTTCAGGTCGAGCTCCAGTCGTGAGCGTGGTGGCGACAGGGAAAGGGGCGACCGCGAGAGGGATCGGTTTGACCGATTGGATCGCAATGAGGGACGGGAAGGTCGCGACGACAGGAGCAACCGGAACCAAATCACCAAGAGAAGCTTCAGCAGAGAGTCACAGGAGCGCGGCGGAAGGGGTGGCGACAGCCGGGCATCGACTGAGCCTGTGCGTCGCGTCGCCAGCATGACCGACGACAGGGAAAGAGGAAGCAGAGACCGAGGAAGCAGAGACAGAGGAAGCAGAGACCGAGGAAGCCGGGACAGGGGTCCAAGCAAAGACCTCACAGGTAAAAAGCTCATACACCAAAATAAAAATTTAAAATGAATGTAATAGGAGGAAGAAGTTAAGTAGTATAGTGTATATTGATGAAATGACCGTGCACGATTGAGCTTTAACCTGTGTTGTTACCTTGTTTTTCTGCAGCTAAGCGTGAGAGCGCCCCCACTCCTCCTCCTTCTCTTCCTAAAGCTGGTCTGACTGAGGAGGAGGTGGAGAAGAAGACGAACGCTATCATTGAAGAATACCTCCACATCAATGACTTGAAGGTACAAAAATAAAACCGCTCACACTTGCATCCAACACTGAATTTTTACGGAAACACATGCACATTAACGGGCTTACCAGGAAATGCTCGGATTATAAAACTACTCTGACGGCCGGCATCTCTCCTCCCCCTTGTTCCGGCAACGTAGGAGGCGTTGCAGTGTGTGGCAGAGCTCAACAGTTCTGCGCTGCTCTATGTGTTTGTGCGGAACGGCGTGGAGTCGACGCTTGAGCGCAGCACCATTGCTAGAGAGCACATGGGCCTGTTGCTGCAACAACTTGTAAAGGCAGGGACATTGCCCACACAGCAGTACTACAAAGGGTAAGCATTCAACAGGAGAAACATCACAGTCTTTTTTTTTTTTTTTTTTTACATGTGCATGTAAAGGTGTTTGTTTGAAGTGAGTTTGAGTGCCTTGTGTTTTTTGGGGTTGTAGGCTACAAGAGATCCTGGAAGCAGCAGAAGACATGGCCATAGATATACCTCACATCTGGCTCTACCTGGCTGAACTCATTACCCCCATGCTCCATGAGGGAGGCATCCCTATGGGACAGCTCTTCAGGTGAGCTCAGCAAAAAATGATTTGATCCAATAGGTTTAAACAAACCTAGTTCCTTTTGATCGAGCATAGAGGCTGATAAATACTAATACCTTTAACTGATTGTTCCTCTGTTTGCACAGACTGACGTTTTATTGGTTTTAATGTATATATCAGTGAGCAGCATTTTCAGGGTGTTTGGCAGTACTCGAGCCCGAACATGACACTTGAAACCATCAAACCTGAGTCAAACACATTTACACTTTTTTCACTGCAATAAGAAAGATGTTTGTATGTCACTGACCTATCTACCTTCTGAAATAAGGAAGTTTCCTAATCCAACATATAATTGGGTCATTTATTTCCAGTAGGAAAGCTTAAAAAAGGGGGGCTAAAGATATTTTTTAACACATGAAATAGAAGAATTGTGCTTTTTTGCCTCAGGTGTAACTATTGATTTATTTATAATGGTAGTAAATAAAAAAACAGACTAATAATTCAGTTTAAAGGAAGTGGAAAGATTAATTAATTGTATCTTCAGGGAGATCTCAAAGCCTCTCGTGCCTCTGGGGAAGGCCGCCGTGCTGCTGGTACAGATCCTCAAGCTGCTCTGCAACGGAATGGTACGTCCTACATAAATCCCAAAAAGATCCGATCCTGGATGCTTCCACATCTACACTGAAAACAGTTCTTTCATTTCAGCCTGTCGTACAACAAAAATTCCCAAATACTTTGTTGAGATTCACATTTTAGATTCACTGGCTTTAATGATTCTTTTTTTTCTCATTAGACCCCGAAGAAGGTCGGAGCCATGTGGACAGAGGCTGGGCTGAACTGGAGTGATTTTCTGCCTAAGGACGAAGACGTCAACAAGTTTGTCACCGAGCAGGTCTGTAGGACAGAGCGGTACTAGACAGTAACATGAGAAACTTAAAACAATCACTCGGGCTGGGTTGGGGGCGTGAAGATGAAGCTTTTCTTTGATGGGGATAGATAGTACTCTGTTTTGTATGTTTGTTTTTTGAGACCCTTTCTTAATTCTAATTTTAGTTTTTTTTGGAGGCACAGAAGTAACAAAGGGAGATCGTAACAACTCATTCAGAGAAGGCACAGTCCATAATTAGATAACTGCATACTATCTCAAAGAAAAATGACACAGAATGCGCCAATATTTTTCTGAAGTTTTTATAACATGGAAATAAGTGCCAAAACATCCTTATAGTAATTTGAAAGAAATCCACATAAGGAATCCACAGAAGGACCCTGATGTGACATGACTGCTCACTTTTATTTTTATCTATTAGTGTAGTTTACTGATCAAGGTCAATATAGCAGGAATAGTCAAGCCCTCTGCTGGACTAAAAGGTGAACTACTTCAAATGGCCTGTTGTGCATTTAGACTGTAATTTTGTTAAAACAGGTCAGGAACACTTTGCATATTTTTTTACCACATTTGAACAAATGTTCAAAATTTTGAATAAAAAGTGATAGCGCTATGCCCCATACCTGTAACTCCATGGTGGCAGAAAAGAACAATCATTAAATAAATAAAAAGTAATAGATAAAAATACACAATGAAAATGTGTGAGTATTAGTTCAGTTATGTTCTGTATACTGGGCATGTAAAGAAAACGCAGTGCATGAGTAAAAAAGATGGGACTTGTTTTGTTGTTGGTGCTGTTTCTGTTTTCGGTTCAGTTTGTTTTTAGATGTAAGATTTAAAGCCAAAAAAAAAAAAGTTTCTTCAAGCCTTCCTTTTTTTGTTACACTTTTCAGAAAGTGGATTTCACCACAGGAGAGGAGACGGAGTCAAAGGAAGTGGATAAGAAGAAAGTCCTGAGTGGAGAAGAGCTCAGCAAACAGCTGGACAGACTCCTTCAGGACAAAGCCAACAACCAGCGTATCCGAGACTGGGTTGAGGTGTGTGTGACAGTACTAGTGATATTGCTCATGTTTTACTTTACATGCCAATACTCCAGGGTTTTTAAAGATATTAAACTTGCATGAGTAACTTAAGTTCCCTCTTTTCATTTTTCTTTTTTCTCTCTTCCAGGCTAACATGGACGAGCAGCAGATGGCTTCCAACCAGTTCGTACGAGCACTGATGACATCAGTGTGTCAGTCTGCCATCATATGTAAGTATGACGTAGAAGTGAGAGCTGTCTGTTGGTATTTTCACCTCACAGCAGCAGCAGCTTGAATTCTCCGAGGAGAAAAAGTTTCAGTATTACTGATGCACCAATATCACAGAACGCACACCACAGTATGTGATTGACTCGGCAGCTCAGGAAGTAAACCTTCATTACGGTATGGGATGAGTTTTACCTGTGATCATGGTTTGTCTGAACATGTTTGTTACTCCTCATTTCAGGCGACAACCCGTACAGGGTGGACGCACGGCAGATCAACCAGAGGGCCAGTCTGCTGCAGAAATACCTGTGTGATGAGCAAAAAGAGCTGCAGGCCCTTTACGCCCTCCAGGCTCTGATGGTGCACATGGAGCAGCCTGCAAGTGAGTGTCCTGCTATTGGTCTGCCTCTGCTGGGAGTAAAGGGTTAACGCTGGACATACAGAGGGAGACAAATACCTTACAATACAACAGCCCTATAAGAAACACTATAAATAAGTGGAGCTCATAGTTTTCAGGTTTTGACCGTTTGATTGATTATTCAGTTTCAAAAAAATCTGGTCATTACTGAGACTCAGAACTTTTTGATATTTGTGACTAAATAAGCAACAATCAGAGTTGAAGTTAAACCTATATATATATATTTCTTTTTAACTCGAACAACTGTGAAGAGATTGTGGCTGCATCCAAAGTGATTCCCATATAATGCATTGCATTTCCTTTCTGTCATTTTATTTAACTGTCCAAACTGTCAGTGTCACATCTATGCAGTACATTTAAAAGAAAAAAAAAAAAAAAAAATACTACAAAGACATAGTGTCCGTGACATGTTCATTACTTTCTATTCACTATCCCACAATGCAATGCTTCCATTTGATATATGCAATAGCACATCGTTCACTGATGACACAAAACAGTGAGGATTCATGAATGTCAGAAGACTTGATTTACTGCTCACTAGAGGGTAACAGTGCTGATTATGTAACGAGTCGTGAATGAGCGGCACAACTGTCTGATTCTTATGATACATTCTGATTGGTGGGAGGAAAAGTGATAAATTTGTTTCCCCCATGATTTCCGCCGCAACATCAAACCAGTGAGAAGAGCACAGACAAAAACACTGACACAGCAATAAACAGTATTGTTCTATCTTTAGCAGCCAGTAGTTGATTCATGTGATTCTTAGAAAAATGCAGTTTGAGCTCTCCACACTAAAACAGAGAGAAAAATATGTTTCCTTTGTGCCAAATTTGCTGAATCTTCCTAATATCATAAAGAACCTCTCTGAATACTGACACTTGGTGCTAATTTGTATTTGACCAGTGAAGCTGCCTTTTGTAATTGGTTCATTTTTGTCTCCTTCTCTAAGTACAAAATAATGAACTGTGACCAGACAAAAGTCTAAATAATGTCATATGCCAAACGCAGGATATCTACATTAGCAAAAATAACTGACTGAAGGACACTTGATGGGATATTTGTTTAAAAAGGACAAAGTTATATAAATGTCTTCATCACACAGCAGAAACTAAACAGTATGAGCTTGTGTTTATTTCAGGGCTGTTGTATTGTAAGGTTTGTTACTTTTTTCCCCTCCTCTCACCTGGCAGCAAACATTGGGTGAAGTGTAATTTGCTGCAACAATACCCTCGGTTGTTTCATTACCAATGCAAGATCAGTGCTGACCCGTGTGTTGTGTCTCTGCAGACCTGCTGCGGATGTTCTTCGATGCCCTGTACGATGAGGACGTAATTAAAGAGGAGGCCTTCTACAAGTGGGAATCCAGCAAAGACCCCGCAGAGCAAACAGGCAAAGGTGTGGCCTTGAAATCCGTCACCGCCTTCTTCACCTGGCTCCGTGAGGCAGAGGAGGAGTCTGACAAGGAATAAAAGACTGAACTGAAAGCTGCCCCCCCTCCCTATGGCAAAGGCGGGGGCTCTGCAGGCGGCTGTCGAGAGTCATGGACAATATTGCCAGAGAGGCAGACTCGAAATCAATCCTCAGTGAGGATAAATCTTTATTATTTTCTCTTTTCTTTGAGGGATGGACTCAGAAAACAATCATTTCTCTCTCCCCTCCCTCTCTTGCTTCCTCATTATTTCCCCACCTGCTTGTCACAGCAAGTGTCCTAATCAAATAAACTTGAAAACTGATTCAGCAGGATTGCTTGTTAACAAGGTGTGAAGTATCCCACATCACTACGAAACTCTTTTTGTCACAATAATCCAAACCAACAGGCTGCTTTTCTATGGTTATAATGCCTAACAACCTATCTGGTCTGCAAGAATAAACAGCAGGGCGTGTGGTGTAGTGGGTTCCCTGATGCGTGGGTATCATCATGCCATAATGTGTGTTCAATCCAAACACAGCTCTTCTATGTCTTTGTCCCTTACTGGAGTGTGCAGCATGTCTGAAGTGTGTTTCTATTAATTATACAGGGGGGCGAAACGTTGGTAGACAAAATGTACATGAACTAATCTTAATTTGATGGATGGAGTTTTTAAAGCAAAGGTTGTCTATTTTCTCTTCCTGTTTCCTATCATGAACTTAAAGAGGACAGAAACACGGAGGACTGATGTTGACCTTTGACCTTGACTACTAGGGGGTGGTCTTAATGCTTCCTCTAAGCCATCCTCACCCATCCCCAGTAGTGAACCACACTGACTCTTCATCTTTACCTCTTCTGTACTTAAACCCGAGCTGTCATAAAGGACACTTATTGACCCAATCACCATTAAAACTTGAAGTCTACAGAAAATTGACTTGATGAAATATATAGAGTTGAAAAAAAAACAACAAAAAAAAAAAAAACAACAAAAAAACAAAAACAAACAAACACCACAGAAATGATCCGAAAGCCTTTTCTACTTTAAGTGGAAACTCATTTCAGGAGCGTTCTGTAAATATATAATATTAATGATAATAATTAAAAAAAACAAACTTTTTTTTTCCAGTTTTATTTTTCAGAAACAATAAATTGCTGATGTAATTGCAGTGTATCCTTTTCCAACAGCAGTTGTCCGGATGCAGAGAGGTGCTTTAGATAATCCATTGATTATTAGTTTTATTGGAATTTTGTAAATATTTTTTTGCTTTCTTTATTTAAGAAATTATTGCTTCTTTTGCATCGGAAACTGGAAACATGAGGTAACGGAACATTGCAAATAAAGGACTTATTAAGTTGCTGAGCAGAGTTTTGTTATAAATCTGTCAAACATGTTGGATGTTCCAGTCATTTTATAGTTGTGTATGTTGTGGATATGGCTGGTTATTGGGGACTCATCAGTCTGATACTGACCTTATAAAGCAGATCGGGTTTCAGCCATGACTTCACCAAATCACATTAAATACACTTTGTGTCATAAACCTTCAGCATGACCATTGTCGCCTACATTCATTCAGTCACAGTGAACCGATAGCGGAGGTCAGAGATTTTAAATATGGGGGAAAAGAAAAAAAAAAAGATTGAATTTGTGCACCCATAAGTCAAGTCATATGGTCATGTTAACCCAATGACCCTCACCGACCCCTGTGTTCCGCCCGTTCTGTGCATTATGTGTATTTCTAATCATATGGTAGACTACATGGTAGCTTCATTATAATTTGTACAAATGCCACGAACAATTATTTTTATTAATTGTTCAGTGTTTAAAATCCCTCAGAGCCCAAGATGACGACTTCAAATTGCCTGTTTTGTCCAACCAGCGTAAAAACGAGATTCCATTTACACTCATTTAAAACAAAGAGAAGCTAAAACCTGTGACTCATTTTATTGATTAACTAACTAACTAACGGTTCCAGCTGCTGTGATTTGTTTGTGGTCCCAGATGTGTGCTTTAACACTGTCTGGCCCCAGGCTGACTGCATGACACATTAATCTGCAGTCATGCGATTAAACACTAATATATTTAGGAAAATGCTGCATGTAAAGAAAACAAATCAAATTCAACAAAAGAAAGTGTTTCTAGAAGACAGAGCCTGAATTTGAGGTAATAATTTGTTTTTAAGACCCTTGCCACATTGATTGTCGGGGGGGGGGGGGGGGGGGGGCCCGGAGGTCTGGGGCCACGGGGCAGTAGCCCGCTTTGTGCTCTGCGCATGTGTCTTGTTATGCTGTTACACTGCAGGTTAACACGACCGATCAAATCAGGTCAAATTGGCTTTCCACTCTGCTTTTCTTTTGGCATCAGGCCGCAGTAAATTTCCACACATGAGCAGTCTGTCCATCCTGCCCGCGTCCTGTTGAGTGTGTTCACCGAATACCTGCCGATGAATGCGCTGAAATGTGTCTAAAATAAAAGCTGCAGGTTACCGTATCTTGATGTTGGCTGCATCGGGTAGGGGCAGGGAAAGGGGGTGGTGGGGGTGGTGGGGTGGGGTGGGATGGGATGTGACACCGC
Organism: Seriola lalandi dorsalis; assembly: GCF_002814215.2. Classification (NCBI taxonomy): domain Eukaryota; kingdom Metazoa; phylum Chordata; class Actinopteri; order Carangiformes; family Carangidae; genus Seriola; species Seriola lalandi. Next base: position 28,679 of record NW_019524830.1, on the reverse strand, counting down.
CTTGCGTTGATGACGCTTGCCATCGGGAGACATTTGGACAGCCTATGTAACCCATATACCGAGCAACAAATGGTGCGTGTGCGCCGCAGATGTGATGCTGGAGTTAGGAGGATGTTTCCGCCGACTGTGTGGCTGTAACGCTGTGCTGCAGACCCTGCTGCAGGAGGACGAGCCGCGCGGTATCATCTGTTGATCGGATCGGACACAATTAAAGCGCATTATCATGAGCCGCCGCGGTCCGACTTACAGGTAGGTGAGGAGAGTCGCTGTGAGTGAAAAGATCACAACCGGGCGAGCTTCGTTAGAGCTGTGAAGGTGTATATAAAGGGCAGGGGGCTCTTTGGTATTTCCGAGGTGTTTATCCGATGCAGGTATGGAGCTATTGGTATGCAGATGGAGACTTCAGAGGTTGCCAGGAGACCCGCTGCTGCATCCGCGCCTGTTGTGCGCTATTTTCCCCGTAATTGCAGGTTACAGGCCTGCACCCATCAATGGCGGGGTGATGTGTTATTCAACTGCTTCTGTTGCTTGAATGCACCATTTCCAGAAAAAAAAAAAAAAAAACACATACACACACACACACACACACACACACACACACACACACACACACACACACACAACTCATCACATCAGCACTGCAGCTCCCTCCATTCATTCCAAGAGACAGACTCAGGGCTGAAGATGTTTTGGCTGCAGACACCTAACTCGATCCCACTTGTTGGTCCTATAGGTCACATCACTGACTCTGGGGATGTCAGAAGAGGAGGCATCACTCCTGTTTGACATGTTTAGTAACATCATGGTTACCAGAGGTTGCCTCTGCAGGGAGCAGACAAAATGACCCCAACACCTCAGGAAAAGGGGAACTTGATTACAACTGCAAACACTGCTGCGCATGTAGTTGTTATTAGGATGAATGCCAATTAGCAGCAGTTGTCAGCTGAAAAAGAGGCCTGGTAATCAGCACGGTGAAGTGTGAGTCTTTCAAATCAACATTACACATTTAACAGCTCTGGAGAGGCTAAACCATGTGCAGGTGCAGAGGTGAAAGAAAAGTGAAAATTTCACAGGGAACAGTTTCAGAAATCACAACAAACTGAGTGTCAAATAGAGGAGGGCTTATTTGATTGATCATCTTTTGATTATTTTTTGACTGATAAGATCATTATTTAGTCTAAAAAGAGTAGAACATAGTGGGGAAAGAAACCCATTTGTGTCCCAGACCCAAAGGTGATATCTTTAAAAGACTTATTTTCTCAAGTCAACAGTCCAAAACAACAAAATATTCAATATACAGTTACTTGAAAGAAAGAACTGGAACAAATAAATGTTTCAATTTTTATAATTGATCAAAACTGTTGTTTGACATTTATACTGTAGTGGTTCCAACCTGAAGGGCTGGGACACTTCCAATGAATCTGACAGATGAATCTGAGGGGTTGCGAGAAAATAAGAAATAAACCATATAAATCATATATATATATATATATATATATATATATATACTTTTCTTAAATTGAACAGCTTGTGTAGTTGCTACACATAATTCACAGTCAATACATTTTGGAGGTCAGAAACCCACTTTGCAGAGCTAAGACACAAGCTGTGACGAGGGGTCACAACTAGATACAACAGAGGACACAAGGCAAAAAAGGTGAGACGGTTGACAAATGCTGCTGCCTGGCTTATGACCTAATATAATCCACATTTGTAGCAGTGTTTGCATCTGCGAGGGGTCAAGTGTTTCTTGTTTTGACTACCTGCTTGCAACAAGATTATTTAAAAGGTGAGCGCTCGCGGTGCTGAAAGCCGTGTGTCTGAGTCTCAGGAGGGAGCCGTTGCAGAGCGCCACATGCTGAACCTGTGTTGTGTGTGTGTTGAGCATGAGTGACACCTGCAGAGCTCAGGAGGTGAGTGTTTTTTAGCAGCTCTTCTGAGGGGCGTTGAACGTCACACAGAGCCGTGGGAGCTGTTCACACCTTTGTATCGTTGCCTCCCAGGTCCCTATTGGCCTGTTTGCCTCTGACACACATTTACTGTCATTTTTGACTTTATCATAAGCCTTTCACCACAGTCAGGAGCCTCTTCTTTCTTAGCTGCTTTGGGAGCAAATCTACTTAAGGATATCTGTCAAGTCATGCACGTGCTCAGAGTCGTGCTCAGGCAACACGTTTCCTGCTTGTTGAAAGACTCACCTGCCCTAAAAAACAAGACATATTTCAAGCCTCTCTCATGGTCTTCTGGCACAGATTCATCCGACCCATGAGATCTGTTATATGCAGCCAAATGTGTGTTTGTTATGGACATGGGGTTAGTTAGGTAGTGCTATCACTTTTAATAGGGATCAGCAGCTTTGGGGTGAGCAGGCCTGGCTGGAGCTGCTTACCAGAGCTGGTGACATGCCATATGTCTGCCAGTTTGCATAGAGAGTGTCACCATTGCCCTCACATCCCTCAGCCCCAACCATTTTAACTGGTTTCACCGGCTTACCATGGCTTTAGCATCTGTGCAGTAAATTTAGGGCATAGCTGTTTGCTTGTCTGCCTGGTGGTTTAAACCGGTAAACCCAAGCTGTGACTTTTAGTTGTGTTGGTTCGCTGCGCTGTGACACCATCTCTCCATGTCCATGATGAGGCTGAGGTCCAGGGGTAGAGAAATAAGGGAGGATGAGGTAGGAAAAAGTCTTTTTAACAGTATATATCTGCAGCTGTCTATCAGTATGTTTGCCACGTGAGTCGTGTCTGAGTTTGAGCTGAAATAACTGGGTAGTGTTGGAACAGGCTCACGCGAATGTAGACAAAACGGGGCTTATTTTCTCCTTTCATGCTGTGGTGCAAAAAAAAAAAAAGAAAAAGAGTTTTGCAAAAAAAAAAAATCAAATCTTTCTTGCAGGTGAAATTTGAGGAGAGTGAAATGATTCCAAAGTCAGGAAAATCTCCAGCAGACTCACGGAAAAGTGTCAGCATCCATGAGTTTGCAGCACTTGCCAGATCCTCCTTAAACGGTAACAAACTTTTTTTTTTTTTTTTTTTTTTACTCTATGATTAAATATCTTAAATGTCTTGAGATACAGCTTCAGACTCTGACCTCCACTTCTCTGTTTGCAGGTATTTCGCAGGCAGTGAGGGACCATGTGACAAAGCCCACCTCCCTGGCTCAGGGCCGGGTCGCCCACCTCATAGAGTGGAAAGGTTGGCCCAAACCAGCGGGCCCTTCGCCGGCTGCCCACTCCCACTTCAGCTCCTACTGCCATCTGACCGAAGGAGAGAAGGAGGCCCGGTTTGCTGCAGGTATTTATTTCTGTGACGCATACTGTCCCTCACTGTTTTTTACGCTTTCAAAATACTTTGTGACGAGACGTGACTGCAGTGTAACTAGCTGGTGTCTGTATGTCACTTGTCTGTTTGTGTGGGCATGTGCATCCTCTTATATTTAGCTTGGTTTAGCTCCAGCATCATCTCCTGGCCGGCGCCCACCTTCTGTCATGCAACTAATCCCCTAAAACTCCTGTATGTCAGCGGTCCGCTCCGCCCTCCGTGCTGTCTCTTGGGTGACGGCTTGTCTTGGCAGCAGATGGTGGCCTATTAGACACTCTCCCAAAACACTTCACTGCCCACCAATGGTACAGCAGCTCCTGTTGTTTTGCTGTGACTCATCCTCTCTGGCGCCCGTGACATCGGCATGGTTTGATCAAAAGAGAGAGTTGAGAGAGAGAGGGGGAGGGAAGTAGGGTACACAGTGAGTGTACATTAGAAAGTCTGTATTTTCAGTCTGACAAACAGACATTTTGTTTCGTTTTCTAGATTTCGAAAAAGCTTGTGACTCGAGCTGAAACGATCAGTCAATTGACAAAATTATTTATGTGAACTATTTTAATAATCGATTAACCATTCGACTGCTGTCTCAAGCAAGAATTCAATTCAATCAATTCAGCTGCTATTAGTGACTTCAGTGGGACTTTATTCTGTTTTTCTCTATTTTATATAATTTTTAAAAATATTTTTTGCATTTTGTTAGTTAGCCATTTGATGATCTGGGATATTGTGAGAGGTTCCCGGTGTTTTATGGATTGAACTATATTCAAGAAAATAACAGGGAAATTATAAATCATTAATTTCATTTCAATCTCGCATAACAGTTTGTTTCTTGAAATTATAAATTAAGGAAAATGTGTGATACATAATATATTCTGCAACTTCCAGTATGGAAACAAAGAAAAACTTTGTTTAATATAGATATTGATATATTGGCAAAACCACCGGAGCAATCGGATTTCAGTGATTTTCATCCACTTTAATGAGTCGCAAGAACAAATCTGAGGCATCAAGAAAAGGATTAGCAGGATACAAAAGACGTGGAGAACACGTGATTTATGCTTATTTCTTCACATTTTCCTGTACTCTTTGCTTTTTCTTAATTATCAGAAAATTTTACACCTGAAAGTTCAACTAAAACAAGGGTAGTTGTATATAACCATTCAGCCATTGCTTCATTTTAAGTCACCCGAAGAAACAAAGTCATGTGTATGGAGGTAGATTTGTTCCAATATTATTCATGTGAACAGATTGACAATCTGTGCATAAATGTGTTATCTGTAAATATAAAACACCTTTCACAAATACAAAAGATAAATTTGCAAATTCACAAAAATGTCTTGCAAATGTAAAACGGATTTGCAAATAAACAACTTCCACAAATACAAAAATTATCTCTGAATATATTCAATTAATTTAGAATTAAATGAAAACTATGACTTACTATGACTTTATGCCTTACTAAGGCAAAAAATGTCATAGTATAGTACATACATAAATTAATGTTTCAAGTGTCTTCTCCAATTTAATTTAATGCCTCTGTGATGTTTACATGAAAAGTCATTGAGCATGAAATAGAGAGGATCAGGAAGAAACATGAATGCATTAACATCTGTGTTCCTATTAGGAGTGGCTGAGCAGTTTGCCATCGCAGAGGCTAAGCTGCGTGCCTGGGCGTCTATCGACGATGATGACGAGGAGGAAGACTCCAACGATGAAGACACCCACAACAACGGACAGACTCACACCTTCTCCAACCAGAGCTCAGGTATCCACTACGCATCCATTTTGTTCATTTCATCTCATTTCACTCGTCTTCATTTTGTGCGTCATCACTGACAAAACGCCTCATCTCCCTGCCCCCTCCCCCAATAACCCACCCATCCTCAGGTGTTCTGACTCTTTGCTCCTCCCTCAGACGACGCCACGTCCAATACTATCACCGGAGCGCCACGCCAGCCTGAGGTGGACGGCGGTGAGGCGCCACCCTCCTCCGATAGTCCCCTGGGCTCCAGCAGCAGCAGCAGCAGCAGCAGCCTGCTCTGTGGTAGGCCTGCATCTCACAATGACCCACATTCATCCCAGACCAATTCACCTACTTTACCAAGCGACTGCATGAGTCCATTCCTGGAGGAAGAGGAGGAGGAGGAGGAGGAGGAAGAGAGGCTGGGCAGTCATGAGGAGCAGCCGGCTCCTTTGCAGGAGCAGCACAGCGAGGTCTGCATCCACCACAAGCCTGAGTGGAGGCCTCGGGGCCGGAGCAGCAGGTTCGACTCCTGCTACTCCACCTCTCACTCCGAGTCCCCCGGAGAGGAGGACGAGGAGGACGAGGAGGAGGAAGGCAGCGTGTTTCATGATGGCCGAGTGTGGCACTGCAGCCCGAGGAGCTTCTTCTCTGATCGCGCTTCTTCTGGAGTGGCCTCATTCGATGAGGAGGAGGAGAGGGATGAAGAAGAGGAGAAGAAGGAGGAGAAAGAGTATTTGATGTGATGTATTGTCCATCTTTATGTCTCTTTGAGTCCGTGTTGATTCTGGATATGACATAATCTATTCTGCTTTCACTGTAAACCTCTCTCCACCTCCTCCTCCTCCTCTCCTGTCCTTCCTCTGATCATGTCTCCTCCACTCGCTGCCTTCTGTCTCATCCTCCAGGCCTTCCATGTACTGATCTCCCTCCACCGTTGATCGCTGCTGTAAACAGTATATATATATATATTATATGTATATATATATATTATATATATTGGAGAGTTCAACCAGAATGTAAAGCTGTTGTTCAAACTGAGTTTTGTACATTTTTTTTGTCATGTGAGTCATGTGTTGCTATTGCGTTGGTTTTCTATGGATATTTTGTAGTGTTGTTTTATTCGGGGTCATGCTGTGTCATGTGGGGTAGGGCTATGTTTGATACTGAATGTCTGAGTGTCCTACGTATATAAATACGATTTTTTTTTAAAGAAAAGTCTTTGTCCTTTTTTTCCCCTCCACACAAACACAAACTACACACACGAGGAAGAAACACAATTTCTCATCTTTTAAAGGTGTTTTTTTTTTTTTCCCCTTTCAATTTAATCATTCACTCATGTACAAAAACAATTTCATGTTCTCTGAAAAATAACAATGGCTGTTGGATTTCAAATGCATAATTCTCCTATGTACAGAGCGTGTACATAGATCTCATCCGTGTATTTTCATATGTACAAAGCATATACAGGCCAGTGCCATATAAAGGGAGATACTACAGACTTATTGCTTAACTAGATACGCTGCAAATTAGCTTATACACTCTACATTTAACTCCTTATACGTTATCTTATATGGCGAGCACTACTACACATTCTATATGCAAACAAAAAGTTGAGACGTTAATAAATTGTTGCACAAATGTTTACACAGACAAAAATGAGCCCGAATTGGTGCGCTGCTGTGATATCACATAAGATTGAAATATGGCTCAAAATTGTTGCATGAAGCTAAAATACTTACACCCATTTGAAGGTCGTAACAAGGACTCACACGCACACACTTTGCTCTACAACAGTTTTTGGACTTGTGGGTTTATCACTGTGCTTCATACAGTGGTTACACTTCTCAACATTGTATTGGAGGCCAGGCTGGATTAAATGTACTCTGTCATAAAGATATGTGTAACATATCAAGGTGTAAATATCTACAGGCCGCATACAGTGCATGTGTGTGTGCGTGTATAAGTGTGTGTGTGTGTAAGTGTGTGTGTGTGTGTGTGTGTGTGTGTGTTTTGTGTGCTCTGTACAACAGCCAGTATCTTCCTGTCACTTGGAGCTCAAGTGTTGTTCCTTTATCATGCTAGAAACACGTTAAACACAGTAAATTCACATAGCAGGAGATGCAGAGGCAGTTCAAGAGACGAGACTGACAGTCTACATTGCCCTTATTGAATCAGCCTCTATAAAGCCAAACAAGGCTACATGTGCAGTAAACTATATTCATGGTAATTACAATGTGCTTCACCATTATTTGGAGCCCTGTACTAAGCTTAGTGGACCTTTGGAAGCTGCCTTTGTCATCGTGTGAATAGATCACAGCTGATAGTGGATTTTTGGGGGCTGATTAAATACAAATGTAAGCTGTGGCATGTAACTCTGTAGAGTCTGCAGAGTGTTGTAAACAAGGGAGTCTGGACAAACTAAAGATGATATTGTTGCCATTAAATCACCTGTTAGTGCATTAACACTCTATAACCAACAGCTGTATATCTTAATATTATCAGCAAACATTTCAACAACCCTCTGATGTATTTGTCCAGTGTTAGTGAATAGGTAGTTGTTTACCATCATGTGCTCATTAGAATAATTTTCCATGTCTTTGTTCTGCTGTGCTTTCTTCTCTATTATTTGCCCCTTTTATTTATCACCCTCCATTATTTGCATGTGACTTGTTTTTCTCTCCTTATAATGTTTGCAAGTCATGTTTGTTTATGATGTGTAAGAGTCTGGATCCCATTTCTGCATGGCAAGTGAGGTGTCAGAAAGTCACACACACACACACACACACACACACACACACACACACACACACACACACACACACACACACATACACAGGGATATTCTATATTTGTTATTGCCATCAAATCCCATGAAAAGGCCAAACTAGTATTTTTCTGTGTAACCAAAGCCTGATGTAATTTATTCCTGCGCGCCATAGAGCTCCACTGTTGTTCCTAAAACAATTAAAAACACAACAAAACATGTTTTTGCACCGGTCGACATGATCCTCCATCACACTAAACATGCGCACTGTCGTTTATTTTTGAGTCAAATCCCACAAATATCGTCCCACTGCTGTTAAAAACGTGTTATTTACTTCAATTACGTTTGCTACAAACCAGTGTTCACCTACTCTAGGACATTATTTTGCTTTTTTTTTTTAATAGTGAGCCTCGTAGTTACACTGGGTGACATGTTCCTTTATCACGATGAATTTGGATAACGTCCCACACACAAAATCCTAGTTCTGTAAACACTCACTAGAGAACAGAGTGTGTATTAATCCACAGCTGAATATAGTCCCCAATAAAAGCACTACTTGATCTTGAAGGGTTAGGGTTAGGGGTTAGGGGTTAGGGGTTAGGGTTAGGGGTTAGGGTTCCTAATAATCTGTTAAATAATCCTGTTAAATTATTGGGAGAAATGGATCCGTCGCAATTACAAGCCACTAGTACAAGAAAGTCAATCAGTATCACGGACCAAAAACTATGAAAATGCATCATTTCTCTTGGAGGTCTTATATATACAGTCAAATGTTGCTCCGTAATTGGAACCGTCACCAAACGCAGTGACACGGACAGAAAGCGAGGCGTCATCAGTTACATCATACATCTAGAATGATCCGTGTGTCGATGCGTGCTTCCCCAGGAAAGCTCAGTTAGACTTGAGACACGCTTCGAAACCTCAACTTCTCATATAACATCACTTGTTGTTTTCAGACCTAACTGATGCTGACTCAAGTGACATCATGATGCGTAAACTCAATAGCGTTTCCGTTTAAAGATTCATGAATGAATGAGCTTGGGGCTGAGAGTCACAGAAAGGGCAGGTCCGTCAGAAAGAGTTAGAAGACGGACAAACCCATTGTTCCTTTTGGTCTTTTCACAGGATGTATTGACAGAAATAAAAATATATAGAATAAATCCAGGTTTATCCTTTAAATAGGCGTCTGCGCAGTAGAATACTCAATGTCACATCTACCCAAGCTCACTCTCACTCGCTCACTCACACCACAACGTTAGAAACTCAGGTATCTAGGCTGGACTTGGAGTTGAGTGTGACCTCTACAAATGTAAGAAACGTCAGTATTCATGAGGCGACAGTATGGATCTGGTCATTCTGATTGATCCTCAGTGTGGGCGGGGCTACCCTCTCCCTCAGGTTCTGATTGGTCCTTGTTCAGAGATGGACTGCTCTGTTCTTGCTCTGTGTCGTCTGGCTCCGGAGTTTGGGTGGGGGGGTCATAGTCACAAGCCAGCTCTGATTCCTCAGTGTGGGAGGGGCTGCAGTCAAAAGTAAACTCGGACTGGTCCTCGGTGAGCGAGGGGCTTTCCTGGAGCACCAACTCCGACTGATTTGTGATGTCGTCGGGGCTGGTTTCAAACTGCAAATTGGTTTGGTCTGAGAAGTTGACCGGGATCTCTTTGTATTGGAGATCAGGCTGGTCCTCCACGTCAGGAAGGTTGGGTTCCCGTGGCAACGAGAGCCCCCTGTGGCGGATGCACAGCTTGTGTAGTTCAGTTACCTCGGATACGCTTGTGGTGTTCCCACTGTCACGGAAACTGGCCAGCGGAGGACGAACTTTGACTCCAGTCACTGTCACCGAGCCCTCGATGGCCTTACGCAGCTGCAGAGCCAATAGGCGGCATGGAACAAGAAATAAAGCACAGCCAGTGGAAGCATAACATGAGGCACAGACAGGGAATAGGAAGAGAGAGGGTGAAGTTTAATGATCATAGGCAGAAAACATTCTCTATCAGACCTCAACAAATGAAGGAAACGCACCTCTTTGAGAGAGACCACTCCGACCAGACGTCCCATGCTCGTCACATAGGCGTGATCCAGACCCAGCAGAGAGAAGATAGTGTGAGTCTGTGGAGGAGGAGAGTTGGGTCATGGCCTGGATACAGACTCAGGGGGTTCACCTGGATTTTGGGTCAGAGTTTTGTAAACCAATAACACTGGGATCAGTCCGCATGATGTTCTTGCCTCTGATGACGGTCACTGTGTCAGACTAGAGTCATAAATTCTTGCTCTTGTGAGACATGGCATGACTACACTTTGGACACTAACTGGTCATAGCTTGCCGATTATGAGTCATGTGACACGCAGAGGTGATCGCAATGAAGGACCTGACACCCAACAAATATGGCATCACTGTTTTATGAAACTGTAAGTGAAACCATTCACAGTCATTCAGCAGTGCAGATGGGCTCTGTCTTTATCCTTCCCAGCTGTTAGGAACAGGGTGAGTGTGTGGGTGTGCAGAGGTTGATGTTGTATACTCCCGATCCAAGGGTGACAGCCAAATGGTTACAGGTTCACTGGAATGAAATAAATCATCATCCCTCTCTCGCTGCTTTCCTGTTTTTATAGCTTTGTATAAAAAAAAACAAAAAACAAAAAAAAAAACAGCTGTGTTTTCCTCTGGGTCAGTGTGAAGGAAAACATTGTGAGAGTTGTCACAATCTGAAGCTATTTTTGTTCCTAACACCTCATGTCTGTCCGGTTGGGGTATTACTGGGGTGATACAGTTTAGTCCGATCCCAGCATTAGTCAAAGAACTGAAATCACAGTGAGGAAAGACACCAGAAGTATGTCACCAGAGAGGTCCTTCAGGTTAGGCTGATACTACACAATAACACTACATTTGGAAAGCATCTGACATATTTCCGGAGGACTCAGTCAATAAAAAAAACAATGCTTTGCTCATTTATTGTTTACAATTCATATTTCATGACGATGAAAACTACCTGCTGTGGTGAAAAGGTTGATTTCTTTTCACAGTGTGTTCAGGGGCTTTTTGCTGATATCTTACCTTATGCAGAGACGTTTGCTCCACCAGCTGGAAGGGTGCGGGATCAATCTTGCAGTTCTTGAAATCCACCGGTTCATCGAGCTGCTTCTCCTCCCACTCCGCTATCTGAGACGAGAAGGGTGACGAGACACTGAAAACTTCTAAACTGTGACTCGGAAAACTCCATTTTGTACATTTTAAAAAAAGTTTGTGTAGGTCTCACCTCTGATGGAGTCATGCAATCTTCCACCTCAGTAGAGTCCTAAAAGACAAAAAAAAAAAGGGTAAGACATACATTGTCCCTACAAATACACACACACACACGCACACACACACGTGTAAAACAGAGCTACACAGCATTATGTAAAGTAAATACAAAGTACCAACACATTACACTGGGAGCAATCTGAGTAGTGTATTTAAAATACACAACTGTAAACCAATGAAACTTTTATTTCTTATATCCACTAGAGTTTCTAAGGCAAAGCTGAAGTTATGTCTTATGTTTTGCTGAACAACCAATTGCCCCCCAGGGACAAATAGAGTTGAAACTGAACTGAGGTTGGTTTATTGATCACACAGTGCACCAAGTGCCCAGGAAATCATAGCACCAATAACTTTAAGAATCAACCATCTTGAAACAGAACACAAAACCATTTCTCCACATCACACAACCACACAGAACAAGCATTAACAGCAGTTTGAGTGAAAGCTGATGAAACATTTGGTTCAACACAAACAATTAAACCTTTATCACTTAACAAAATGCCCCACCTCTCTCTCTCTCTCACACACACTTTCTCTTGCTCTCTCTGCAAAGCCGCTCTAATGCTTTGGTTGGTGCACCACAAATACTTTGGTCCAGCGCTCACTACGTGCGTGTCGCAAGGCAACGGTTACTAAGCAACAGTCTCCGGGCGGCAGACAATCTTACCGCCATGGAGATCCTCACTCGTTTGGGCCTTGGCTTTCTTTTTTCAGGAGGAGCCGGCCCAGCCGGGCTCTTCCAGACGAGGAGAGAAGGCATCAACACAGCACAACATTAACACAGCATCAGTGAAACTGGACAGTTTTACCCCTTTAACATGGTGTCACTGCAACATTACATCGCAGCCCGACTTCTACTGGGAGAAGTCTCCGTGATGTGAGCACAATGTTGCTGAAAGGGTATAATTACTACACCACAGATGAAGGTGAGGGCACAAAATCTGTACAAGAAACCCAATGTTAACACAGCATTGGATGACAGACACACTGCCAGAGTAAAGGGTTTTAAACACCGTATATTTAAGCATATCCGTTAAGGAGTTTGACCACTTATGTTTTCCTTAAAATGTCCCCTTAAGTCCCCTAAAAAATTTTAAGCCAAGTATTCATGTATTCTAACTGCATATAAGATTTCCACCCATTAATTTAAGATAAACATACTAATAAACTTAATGTGATGCATCTTTGTAAAAGATAAATTAGAAAAAGTAGAGTGAGATTTATGTAATAGGACTAATGAATCCTAAGAACTAGGTTTATATTTATATTGCTTTAACCTGATATTTTGACTTGTCACAGTAGGGAAAGCACTGGTGTAAATAAAAGAATTAAAAATGGCTGACTTCCATTTAGCTGCTTCAGTTTCAGGGTCCTGGTGTTGGTCATACTGCCTCACTGTCACACCGTCATGACTTACTGGGACACATAAATAGAACAGAGCCATTGTTCACGTTATTAATAACAGCAGTGCTTTTCCTTCTGTCACAAGTTAAAATGTCTGCTGTGGAAAAAACCTATTCAGCTGGAGAGACGTGTCTTTTGTGATAAGTTTATCTTGCATTTTTCATTTGCACAACAAAAGGTAACGACAAACATGCTGTTTGTGTTTACTTTAGAAAATGGTTAAAAAAGAAAATTGCCAATTACGCTTCCAAAGAGGCTGGAGTGACATTCAAATTACTTGTTTTTTCCGACCAACAGTGTAAAACTCTGTTTTCAATTTACAACGACATAAAACAGAGAAAAGTAAAAATTCCTAATATTTGAGAAGCTGGCATGAGAGCTTTTTTGCTTCATAAATTAAATGAACTTCAGTGATTATCAAATTAATAGCGATTAATTTCAGTGGACTAACTAATAAATCAACTAATCATTTCAGCTCTACTTAAATAGTTTCAGCTTCTAAAGACAAAACGACTGTGCTATATGATGTGTGAACTGAGTGAAACATTCAAACCCAAGAGTCAAGGCTTTTTGTAGCTGCACTTTTATGTGCAAATATTCTAGATGTCTTTATACACTTCATACACATTTCTCCAAAACACAGCCTGACATGTCTTTGGAAACTTTGATCTCCACTAAAATTAAATAGATGAATAAATAATAAATAAATAAAACTTCTGTGGGTTTGAATGTTTGGCCACATACAAGGTTTACAGTGACTGACCCACCAGTGCATCAGATTTAACCAGAAATGCTAAAATGTAGGATGTTCAAAAACGTTTGACTGGCAGTGGATGTGTTGTGTAGTGAGGGGGCAATGACTCACACAAGGTTTAAAACTAAAAAGCTACGACCACAGCATGAGATCTCACAGGAAAACCCTGCTGCCTGCGGGTGGATCCTGCCTGTCAGCAGGAGGAGGAGGAGGAGGACGGCATATGCGTGGACTCAGAGAGAGCACACACACCCTTACGTACAAAACATGTCACATTCTTACAGCACACTTGCACCCATGCATTTTTTTTTATATCCTCCTCTCTTTCTCGCTCTTGTGCTCACCTCCAGCAGCTCCTTGTCTTGGTCAGCACAGGAGAGGGTTTGAGAGCCTCGGAGAGAAAACAACAATCAGCTTTTATTAAATTTGGATTTGAATTCTGACCCTTTTTTTAAAAAAAAAAAATCAGTTTTATGTATTGCACATCAGTGCTCCTCTGAGTGTCCTACTGTCAGTGTGAAGTACATACTATTTGGCGTCTCTGTGTCGCTGATGGCGGACACAGTTTTCAAGGCAGATTTCAGTGGAAGCTGAACATTGGAAACCACTGGGCTGAAGGAAGAAGACTCCTCTGTGGAGATCTACATGGAAAATATATTAACAGAAGAAGCCAGACACAAGCGCACATGCACACACACACACACACACACACACATAACACAGAAGAGACAAATACGAGCACATGCACGTAAACAAACAGGACAGCACAGGTAAGGGCACAGACGACAGAGACACAGAAGACATGTGTTAATGTAAAAGTAGAAATAAAGGACATTGATACAGTTTGTAAACACTTACCACAACAGCTGTCCAAAAACTCCATCTGTGCCTTTACCTACTGCTACATGCTCCACACATGCTGTGTCTGATCCAATTTTAGTCTATCGCTACAACCCAACCCAAGCCAGACTTTGCCCCAGCCCAGCCCTGGCGCCCCCGGATGCCTCACACCTGTTGGGTGCTCACCAGGAAGCGGACCCCTTGGCGAGCGCTGGTCGAGGCGTTGATGTGGGTGTGGGCGCAGGGCGAGCTGGGGGTGCTGTCGGAGGTCATGCTGGGCAGGTGATCGTGGGTGCCGTTGTCCTGGGCCAGCTGGCGGAGGTACTCCAGCCTCCGCTGACGTCCCAGCTGAAGAGCGAGCAGAGACTGGAGCTGCAGTCGCTCTATGGAGCCCAGCAGGATCATGGAGTCTGAAGGAGAAAGAAAGAAAGAAAGAAAGAAATAAAAGAAAGAAAGTTAGTTAAGGATATAAGTTGAAAAAAAACAACGCAGAGAAAGCACACAGGTGAAAATGACAAAGGAGAAATAAAATGATTAAGATGACGAAGATGAAGAAGAAGAACTTTGCCAAAATAAAATAGTCTAAAATGGTAAAAGTAAATCTCCACAGACATCCAGAGCCAGCTTTCATTTATTTCAAGATGGATTGTAAAATGCAATACAAGACCTGTTAAGTTGGCCAAAAGTATCCGGACAAAAATTACAGCTACATTATATGTAACTGTTGAACAAAACCGCATTATTACGCTGCTGTAACAGCCTCTGCTCTTCGGGTTTCAGGTTTTGCACAAGATTATAGACCTGGCTGCAGGGATTTGCTCCCATTCAGCCACAAGAACATTAATGAGGTCCGACACTGATGTTAGGCGATAAGGCCTGGCTCATTCCCCTCCATCTCAAGTGGAATGGGATTGAGGTCAGGGCTCTGTGCAGGGCAGTCGAGTCCTTCCACACCAAACTCAGGAATTTATTTCTTTATGGACCTGGTTTTGTGCATGGGGGCTTTGTCTTGCTGAAACAGGGAAGTGTGTCCTATACTGTTGCCACAAAGATGGAAGAACAGTATTGTTTAAACATAACCGTATGCAGGGGCATTAAGATTTTCTCTTAATTTGAACTAGGAGGCCAAGCACGAACCACGGGAAAAAAGTACAGTTATTGTGAATGCATTTACCTCGGGATTCAACCAGGGCCAGTGTTTTGAGCTGACCAGTGAGCAGCATCTCCTGCAGGTCCCGATAGGAAGAGTTAAGAGTGATGTAGCGCACATCCCTGACCATGATGTCCTCCACACGGATATTATACTTCCTGAGACGTGGAAGAGGGGAGAAGATATAGGGTTAAGTGAAGAGAAGGGGCAGCAGGGAGAAGTGGAAACAAGAGAGGGGAGGAAATGAAAGGCAAGACGGGTAGAAACAAGATGAAGAAGAAGAAAGAAGAATCACTGGGAAAAGAGTGAAGAAACAAGGGACAACTGGTGGGCGGGACCAGCAGGGACACAGACTGGACACACTGACTCACTCGTGATGTCCCATGCCCAGCTCAGGCAGATAAGGAAGTTTCTTGATGCGGATGATGGAGTCGTACAGAGACGGTTGGAGCGCCTGGGCCACGGCGTTGGCCAGGATGACTGCGATCATCACAGGCAGGATGTGGGAGATCTGACCGGTCAGCTCAAACACTATGACCGCTGTGGATACGGTGTGGGTGACTGCTCCAGACAACGCTGCAGCACCTGTGTAGGAGGGAAGCGAATTAAAGAAGAAATCATTTGCTGTGTCTCGTCTCTTTACAGCTGTTCACATACAGTTAACAGAGGAGGATTTAGCGTGCGCTCAATCATGTTTTCCACAGGAATTAAAAATGACTGATCATTATGTAGTGAAAATAATTGTGCATGATTAATCAGAGAAGAGTTTTCTGCAAGACTGCAAATCCAAACAGGATTTTCTGCAGGATGTCGTTCTAATTCATAACATTTAACGGCATCCTGTCGCACTAACCAGTGAGTCACGACCGTGGCAATCTTGTATTGAACGATTTTATATTTTACTTTGGTCCAAAATGTAATGTTCAACTTAAGTGGAATCAATTTTCATCAGTCACATTCTATAAGCTGGTATGAACTGATAAAAATGGCTGCAGCTTTGCAGCCGCAGCGATTTCAATCATGCAGGAGAGAGGAAGAGTGAAAAAATGGTGGGAAAATTTGTTATCAAGACAAATTAGATATGAAATGGTGAATTAAAATACAGTGTATGAAAAAGAAAAAAGCTTTACAGCGACTCACCAACTACAGCATAACCACCAGGAACTATGGGATACACACTGCCGTCAGCATGTATACCATCAGGAAACATGGTTGCCATGATCTCTCCAACGAGTCTGCCAAATGCTGCACCTGCACATGACACACAAGTTATTTTCAGACGTTCTTACAGCTACAGAAGAAATCAATAGAAAAATAGATTTTATTTACCAATAAGGAAAACTGGCATGAAGGCCCCACATGGAACAGGCATGGTGGTGGCCACAGCAGACATCCAGAACTGAAACAAGGAGAGACAATTTTGTTTGAGAAACCATAAACATCAAGTCATCATCGTCAGATGCTACAAGTGCCAAAGGCCTACCTTCATGATGATGAAGAGGATGAGCGTGATGAAGACGTTGACCTGGGGGTGTTTCCAGGCATGGTGGTGGCTGATGTAGTCGAACTCCTCGGCCACGCCCTGACGGCACCACGTGCGGTTGTCGAACAGCGCGACCAGAGACTCATGTTGCGTCAGCTGACAGGTTAAGCCAAGGGAAATGTTCTGAATGACTGTTTCTTACATCCTCATACCTGACTGACCTGGCAACACAAGGTCAGCAGCAAAGACTGTGGTGGGATCCACATCTGCTGGAAATCCCTCCTAACAAAAATGCTTAATTCAAGAGATATTTTAATTATTTTACTGTTTGCATCTAATGTATTTACCCAGGACTCTGGAAAGCAGTAATGGTATTTCGGTCTGGACCATGGTGGTGGCAGTCACCCTACAGCCATGCTAGCATTGAGATTGTTTCACCTGCTTCCAGTACAGCTACACTTGTTTCAAATATTTTCTAGAAACAAAAAAGTGTAACTTTCTCGATACCAGTACAGCAATCTCTTTTATTGTGTCTTGTTTATCAGCTTTCCATAAATGAGCATCGCTATCTGAAAAGGAGGAAAACTGCACTGGAACAAAAAATTCTCTCAACCCACTGGCAGATTTTTTTCCTTCTTGTTGTGAGTCTGAAAGGCTTAAAATGAAACTATATGGCTTGCTATGCAGGATGACTTTGCAGTGTGGCAGGTGCAAGGGCAACTTTGGCTCAAAACACTGTGTGCTCTATAATCCAGCCTACAGAAGCTCAGACTACATTTCACTTTTTTGACATTTGTATAAGTTTTCCAGTGGCAGCACAGCACAATGTGTCCACATCCACTCATTTTGAACCACAAGCTTATGTCTTGATTTTATTTTTTCAAAAGTACTGTGATGTTGCATCCAGCAGGTTTTGCATTAAGCAACTCTTAACATTCATCAGGCTGAGAAGCGTGGGTAGAAAAGCCTGAATAGAAAACAATAATAACACTATGGCGTAAACATCAGCATCAGTTTTCTGTTATTTGCATTTGTTCAAACAATAAAGAAAAAAGAAAATATTTGATTTAGATTTTTGCTTCGTATTTTTAGCCATAAGATCTGCACGCGCTCTGTGCACTGTGACTCTGCAAAGAACATTGTCTTAACAGTAATCCATCAGGAAACATGGCAGCATTCAATAACTATAAGCTATCAAATATGAGGGACAAAAAAAATGACCCACAACCTGACACCAGCTCTCACTTCATTTAAAATTACCATCAATCATTTAGCAACAGCAGAGACATGCTTTCATACTGTCAGAAGAGTGTGAAAGTACATTCCCACCTGTCCAGCCATGAACTGCCCGAAGCCCGGAGGGAACGTGAGTGTGGAGACGAGCAGGGTGACGAGTGCAGGATACACCAGACGCCTGACAGGGAGAGAGGGACTGCGGGGTCATTAATGGGTGTGCTTGTCACGCTGTATGTGCATTCTTGATTTCTGGGTGGTGACGATGGAAAGGCTAAAAATAGCTCCCTGTGATGTGGGTGAAACTGACCCAATTTGTACAAGGACTTTACCTAAATATCCCAAAACTACATTAACATTGTGACACAAGACACCAAGCCAATTTTAAACACAAGATCAGGGGCACATGAGCAAGATTTTGATCTCTCCTGGATGTAATTACAGTTTAACATGTCGAAATGTGGCTTTTCTAGATTCATGTTTAATATTTTTCAGGATTTTAAAAGGAATAGTTCAAAATTTTGGATAAATACACTTATTTGAGAGTTAGATCAGAAAATGTGAAAATATGATGCTGGAGCCTGGATACAATTAGCTTAGCACAAAGACTGTAAACCAGGGAAAAAGGCTAGCCTGGCTCTGTCTGAAGGTAAATTAATGTGCTTACCAGCACTTCTGGAGCTCATTAATACATAGCCCAGACATAACATGTTCATTAGTGAGATTTAGAGGTGCTAGGCAGAGCCAAGCTAGTTGCTTCCCCCTATTTCCAGTCTTTGTGCTAAGCTACGCTAACGAGCTGCTGGCTGTCGCCTCGTATCTAATGTACAGAGGTGAGAGTGATTCAATCTTCATAACTAACTCTCAGTAAGAAAGCTAACCAGTGCATTTCCCAAAAGGTCAAACTGCTCCACTAAGTGTTAAGGTTCTGTTTAACATGAGGGTTCAGATACTCACTTCCTCAGTAAGAACTTGTTAATAGTCTTCTGTTTCCTCATGCACTCTACAATCAGCCGGTTCAGGTAGACAAACAGAGCGCCACCAAAACCACAGGCAATCCTACAGACAGACAAAGACACACATGTTTGGTCGGTTGAAGGTGAAACAGATGAGCATCCTGGGACAAAACAAAACCTGAAACACAATCACTCCACTAACACAGCTTCAGCTTTGCTTCACCTGGTTAAGTCAGTCACTTTTTCTGAGGCTCTTTGACAGGAAGCCAAACAATGTTTATTCATTGTTTTCTCTATTGCAGTATTTTGGCATCAAACAAATCAAATATGTAATCACCGGAGGCAAAAACTAATTTCATGCCTCGTTCATCGAATACAAATCAACCTTCAGACTCAGTACGGGAATGTGAATGTGGAGGGAGAGGCTGAATAAGAGCGCTCTCCTTGTTAACCCAGGCGCCAAACTGCTCTAGGATCAGTTTAATGTGGCGTCAATCCAGAGAAACACACTCACCCGAGTATGGCGAACGCTGGCAGCTCCTGAAGGTCAAACGGGAAGTCCAGACGGAAACGAGTCTTAAAGAGAGCAGTGATGGTCTCTGAGGAAAAAAGAGGATTGTTCTCACTGTGTGGAGACTCTACAGCAAAATGTCATTACACTGACTATTAATATAATATAATATAATATGGAGATTTTTTATCATCATTGTTTCAGAAAACACACATAATGACACAGGTACAGTCACAAACACACAGAAATACACAAACACAAGGTAGGAAAAGGACATTAATAAACGGACAGAACAAGTCTTTTTTTATGTCTTACCTTCCTCCTGATTCCACACTGCCAGCACCCTGAATATGAAGGCACTGAAGGTGGCAGCAAAAAAGCCCCTCCAGTAGTTTCTCACAGCAAAAAACGTTGAAGTCACCTCAATACTGAACAGCACCCCTGCATCACAGAAACACACATATTTATTCCCACACAAAGGCTTCACAGAACCATTTCTTGATCACACTTTAATCACATATCCTAGAGAGCATCATTATTAGGGCTGCAGCTAATAATTACTTTCATTATTGATCAATGTGTTGATTATTTTGTCTATACAATAACAGGAAATAGTATAAAATACTATTCTTATTTCCCAATTTCCCACAACCCCAGGTAACATCACAGCCTAAAACACAAAGATATTTAGTTTACTCTTATTTATAACAAAGAAAAGTGTCAAATAATCAACAGCTCTGATAATTATAGCTAAATGTTTTTGGTTTGGCAACATTTAACACATCGTCCCACAGGCCTCCACATTTATAGGCAGTTCTCTCCGGTCATAACTAGCATTCAGCACACCTTGAAATAAGACAACACAGTAATTTCTACCTTCTCTCTTGACCTCTTTGTGTTGTTCATTGTTTTGAAAAAGCTCCATTGCATGTGTATGAATCCTCTCTCTGGTAAGTGAATGTCTAGTATATATTGTACTGTATGTCAGTGCGATCTGGTCAAGTTGATTGAAATGAATGAGGCATGGTGTCAATCATGTGCCAAAAACAAGCTCCACTTGCATCTTGATGTGTAGCCACAAGCATCTATTCTATTCTACTCTGCGCAAACAATACACACAGGAATCTGACAAAATAATCATAACTCAAGGCTTTCTTGCTGGCTTTTTTTGGTCTTCATTATCACAGCCTTGATCAGCAGATGACGTGAGAAAGACTGTGTTATGCCACTCAAAGCTTTGGGAAAAAGCTAGTAAGAGGACCTTGAGTTTGTTCAAAGTATTATCTCAAAGTGCCTGACACGTTTCATGGAAATTTTTTGTGTACAAAATATAAATTTTTTCTAAAGGTGGTCTCATAGAAAAGTTCAAGATAAATTTTGAGATACTGTTTTCAAGGTCAAAAGGGTCTTTTAAGCCAACATGAAAGGGAAGTCTTTTCAGTGCTAAGAAGAAAGAAAATTAAATTTGAACATTTACATTTCCAAGACAAGTGGGCAACTCCATCTGCTGAGTAAGACTGTTTGATAGAGATTTACATGGCGCTGATAGGTTTAATCAGCCTTGTGCAAACTCATTTGGCAAGGGCTTGAATGTAACAGATGTTCATTTGCATGTAAAAGTCCGGCACTCCAGCTTTAAAGATACCTTGATGTGGACTAAAGTGAATGATCAAGTGATTTTTGACCTGACTGTGGCACCAGGGGAAAGATCACAGAGTCATCAAAAATATTGGGAAACATTCTTTGACATGAATATTCATGAACAATTTATTCTGGCCAGTAGCTGTTGAGATAGAGTATGCCGCTCTGGATGAGAGTTAGACTGATGGACTGACCAAGAGTGGCATCCTCTGCTGCCAGCGGGGTAAATATTCTCCTCATCTAATTAGCTCCCATAATTATCTACCATAATTAGATACCATTCAATCAGAGGCTGCAGTCATGTTGTCTTACCTCCAATAGGGGCAGCGAAGCAGCAGCCCACACCCACTGCACAGGCAGCTGACAGCATCTCTGTGTTCCTCAACTCGTTCTGTCCGAACAGAATCAGATATACACACAGATAGACACACACACACAAACAGAGCCGTGCATTCAAGAAAATACACACACACACACACACACACACACAAATCCCAACAGGTGTACATGTACGTGCAAATGCCACAAACACACAATACACAACAAATGCATTTGTCATGAAAAACCAAAGTCACCAACTGTTTACAAATGCAACAGTTTTATTGTAGAGCTGCTGCTGAATCTTCTCACATTCATTGAGATTACATATATGAGCGGTGAGATATAGGAGGCCAGAATTGAAAACGCAGGACTGTGTGCTGAAATCATGGAATGAGATGTTTGTATTCAAGCAAAGGCAACACAGATCGATGCCTCGCTGCGACGGTTCACTGAACAGGATCAAACACAGCGCAGACAAATGGAAAGGCATCAATCTATCTCAGCCTCTGAAATGGGCAGCATGGATTATTAATGTAGATGGAATTGGCAATAAAGAAGTTATCTGACTCATGCGTTCATACCTTGCATCCCTCAAAGGGCTCTTCCTTTAGTGGTAAAAGTGAAAAAAAAAGAAGAAGAAAAAAACAGACAGAAATATGTGTGAGTGCCATCTGTGTGAGTGGAGAGGTTACCTTTTTTTATCCTCCTCCTGGAAGACATCCAACTCATTATCCAAGCCACACAGAATCAAACAAGCAGCGAATGAGCTTCGGCAAACACCGTCTTGATTCCACAGTGGACTGAATTAACATGTTCCCAGACTGATCATGTTTAATGGCCGTGGTCGACCCCTGGACTACTTGAGTCTCTCTAACTGTGCCTTTCTTCCTCCGCATCCCTCAAGTCTATCTTCCTCCATTACTGATGGGAGTGCTGGTGCTGTTGGTACAAACAGAGGAGAGCTCTCCCAGAAGGAGACGTACAGCACATTGTCCAGTGCAGAAAGAGACAGGAGCCCGGGGTGAGGTCTCACATGAGTGGAGGCGAGAGTGTATCCTGGAGAGTGGCAGAAAGTCAAAGAAATGTCAAAGACTTTTCATCGTGCAGCTGTGTTTGTGTTGTTCTTTCGGTTTTCTTTCTTCGTTTTCCTCCTTTTCACTCACTTTTGACTTTTCTTTTCAATTTCCTATTAGCTTCTATCATTTAAAACTGTATTTTCCATATATTTTGTATTCACTTTTATAGCTGCATAACCAGAACTATAAATAAATTATGTATATTTCATATGATACTTGACTGATACTACTTGACTCTTACTTCTGCAAATATCTATATATATATATATATATATATTATATATATATGCACAGTTTCATACACATGTTCAAGTCATGTCTAGTACAATAATGTACATAGCTTCTGAATTGCCTTGTATTGTTGTATGAGTTATTTTAGATTAGTTTAAGGGTTAAAGGAAAAATCCACCCTAAAACATTGCTGACGTCCTGAGCACATTTTATTGTTTAATTACTTTTTTTCTCACAGATAACTCACCACACGTTGATCATACGAACATTTTCAACTACATTACATGGTAAACAAGCATTTGAAATAAGTCCCTCAAGGTAAATTCAAACAAAATGTCTATTTAGAAACCGCCATTTGGCACATTTAGTAGTGAGGCATGAAGGGCAGATGGCCAAAGAAGTGGTTAGCATTAGAAAGGTCCCCTGGTTGATCCCCAAATTGTCGATGGCTAATGAAGTAGTCCTTAACCCCTCAAATGCTCCAGTGGAGCGGGTCATTGGCCAACAGATGAGACTGTGGTTGTACTGGGCAGCTTCCAGGAACATGTATACAGGAAACTGTGCGAGTGTGAATGGGCTGTTCCTGAAAAGAGAGCACTGGTCTCCCTCCATTAAACACAGGGTAAAAAAAGAAATACAGTTATTCCAGCTTTGACTGAGGGGAGGAAGGCAAAACTTCTACAGGTACGGTGTAAAGCAGAACAAGTTCACTGATCATTAATTCAATTAATGATGATTTATTACACTCATGAATGAATCATCATCAGATGAGGGAGATTATTGGAAACAACACTTCAGTACAGGGCTGTAGCTGCAGTTTAGAACGACTGAATTCACCTATGAAACTACCCAAACTTCTTTTTTTGATTTCACGCCTACGAGAGGACATTTAGCTGAAATGATGAATGCTCCAGTTAGAGGCATAATCAGTGAATGTCCCCAAAGCTCAGTAACTGAAACAAGTTTGAATTTGTGCA
Source organism: Seriola lalandi dorsalis (assembly GCF_002814215.2). Classification (NCBI taxonomy): domain Eukaryota; kingdom Metazoa; phylum Chordata; class Actinopteri; order Carangiformes; family Carangidae; genus Seriola; species Seriola lalandi. The sequence continues at coordinate 4,973 of NW_019524830.1, read as the reverse complement.
TCTATTTGCCTGAAAATTTGTGGAAGAGTTTAAAAGGTGCTTACCATTTTCACCATGTAAATCCCCCCAAAAACAGCAGCCATGAATTTGCTCAGGAGAGCGGCGCAGAGGCTGGCAACGTGAACGAAGGGTCCCTGAGAGGGAGGGCAGGGGAGAGAGATAAGGATGTTAGCAAACAGGTTGTGACTGAAAGCACATTTTAGCGCTGAGCAGAACATGCTGTGCTCAAGTTCAGGGGCATTACTCTAAACCTTTGCTAGATTAAACCCAGCTCAGATTCAGTTCAAACAACTTTATTATCCCCCCCAAATGGGAAATGCAAGTGTTCTTAGCAGTAAATCACTCTTTTATTTTCGCAGCCATGACTATAATGATTCTAGAGGATTATTATATCCTCTTGACAAGAAACTTCAAAAACTGTCAAGCTATCTGTCTCGTGTTATGCGATCGGAGGAGATGAAGGAAAAATAAACCCTCTACCTCCTTCCCCAGGGGCATCCCACTACCCAGGGCACAGGTCAGACCAATGACTTTGGCCACAAACGTCTTGAAGGTCAGGTACTCCTTCAGGACCACCCCCCTCAGTATCGTCTTCATCTCAGGAATACCTGAACCTGGAAAATGAAAACAAAGAAGTGCCAGGTGGGATGATGGATTGGAGAAAAAGGATGAGTTGAAAGAGAGCAATTACACAGAGAGGGGTGAGAGGAATAAATGAAGAGCAAGGGGTGGCGGTGGGGGTGGGGGGGCTGATTGATATTCATGTAGTTTTCTGTATGCACATCTCATCAGAGGTATATTTTAGGAAACGTACAGCACGTCCTTGGAGGCCTTATGGTGCATTATAGGGCCAATTACATTATCCAAACACAGAAATGTGACCATGAATTAGAGATAGGAATACATATGTTTATGCATAAATTATTTAAGTTTGTGTGTGTGTATGTGGGTGTGTGTGTGTGTTTGTGTGTGTGTGTGTGTGTGTGTGTGTGTGTGTGTGTATGTGTCTTACCCACAGCCTGCGGCGCCAGTATCTGTGTGAATCCCGCTGAGAAAGTGATGAGAACTACAGGGTAGGTGACCCAGGCGATGTACTGCAGAAGCATGTTACTGTCCAGTCCACCATACATCCACTTCTGTGCTGCACATACACACACACACATAAGTAGCTTCATCACAGTACAATGCAGGAGAAAACTAAATCATTTAACAGACAATTCCCACATCTATCAAGATTTACCCTTATTCATGGATTTTTCTTCACCTTTAGCAGCCTGGTGGCCTCCCCCTCCTCATTCATCATTTAGCTCTCCTACAGTCAAATTTACCATTTAAAAAGGAGGAGGAGGAAAATCTGCTTGGATCTGCTACAGCTACAAATGAGAATGCAACTATTTTCTCCACCTGCTCACCACCTGAAAACATATGCAACAAGTTGTCATTTTCTTTTCAAAAAACATCCTTCAGAGTGGACACATTTCGAAACACCTGCCTTGCACTGGGTGGGGAAAGCATTTTTCCACTTTCCTATGTGTCAAATCACCTCGTGACCGCTTCAGAGCCCCGTGTGACGACTCATTTTATATGTCAATATAGCCAAGCACACAACAAACAGCAGGTGTTGTTACTGAGCTGTATGTATGCTTGACCACTTTGCGACCATAAAATAGCGACTCCATTGTCTCAATGCAGAAAAAACTGTTTGCACGGTGAACTGGTTGTGTTTCAAATCCAGATCGTCTGCTCATTCAGTGATCGCACAGCAACGACAGAATCTTGTAAATCGCAGAGAGCAGGAAGAGACTAAACAGAGGTTTAACCAGAGTATCTGTCCCTCTCTTCACCAGATGTTGGCTGTGATAAACTGTTTTGTTGTCTGCCTGTGTTTGCAGATTCGTCAAGTTTTGCGTGGATGTGAATGGAGCTCTTGATGCACAGGTGAATAATCTCTCCAAGAGTGAAGAGAAAAATCCACAGCAAAATGTAATTTTCTGAGGATTTTTTTCCCTCTTTTCTACATTTGTGCCACACATCTGGAGAAACACTGCACAAATTGTTGTGTTTAGATTTTGTTTTTCAAATGTACAAGTATATTAACCACCTGCAGTAAAAGTAGCAGTTTTGCCACTCTGTTGTTATTTTGATTATTTACAGATTTCTTATTGGCATGAGAAAGAGGACCTAAAACTTAAATCTAAAAAGAAAATATAAAAAATCTTTGTGTATTTATTGGAATTTATAATTTTATTAAGGTCAAAATATTTCTAGTTAATTTATTTTTCTAAACCAGAAATCTGCATAATTTTCCCTGCCTGGCAAAAAAAATGGCACTTTATTACAACAGTCCTACATTCACCGCCCATCCGTCTCTCCAACTCCATCCTCTCTCTATCCTGCTCTCTGTCTCTCTCCTACCTTCTTGGCAGAAGGCGATGGCGTAGTCCATGACCCAGCTGACCAGAGCCATGAGCAGCCCCAGCAGAATGAGGAAGATCCAGTCTTCGCCCACCCGCGAGATCAGGAACTTCTGGCAGCGAGACGCACACACTGAGGGCGCAGAGACAAAAAGAGAGCTGAAGGGAAAGAAAAACAAAAGCAAACTCTCTGAACTGAATCTTCACGATGTGACGGGACTACAGAGAGATACAGGTCAGTGTGAGACTCAAAGAACCAGCAGTGTCAGAGACGAAGGAGAAGAAAGAGGAGAATATGTAACGACAGAGGAGAAAAGGAATGAATGGAAAGCTTTAGGCAAGAGAAGACGAGGAAAGTATGCAGTATTTCAAACACACGGGCAATTCAAAGTGCTTTATGTAGATACTGTAATACATCAGACAGAAACTTACAATAAGAGAACATAAAGTGCATACAACATAATACTGACAAAAAAAAAACAAGATAAGTTAAGGTATAAGTGCAAGGAGGGGTTGAGCAATATGATAACATATATAAGGAATATATTTGATATGTATTTTCACCAGACTGTGATCGCTCTCAGTTTAATATTACCAGTTAACAGTGTGTGGCTGCTTTTTCGAATGCAGTTTCCAGAAATATTACTACATTCAGTACATTTATGTATATTACATTTGTTATATAAAATTACATATTTTGTGATAGAAGATTTATTAAACCTCTAGTGCATTCAAGCAAGTTGGGTCAAAGGCAGCGGAGTATACACAAGTTTGGATTTAAAGATTGTTAAAAATCAAGGTAAATCTTATATCTTCTGAAATTTTGTACCAGTTATGTGGTAAATAAATGATAGTTCTATCAGATGAGGGTCAGAAAATCATGTCAGGAGATGTTGGGATCTTTGTGAGGACTCCCAATGAGATGACGTTGAGGGACGCCTGAGAAAAGGCCATTACATTAGTCTAACATGGTGGAAATAAAAGCCTGGACAAGTCATGATTGGACGTGAATCCTGTAATTATTTATGAGAACAAATAAAGGAGGGGCGGGAATTCAATCATACTCCTGCTGTGTTGAATAAAGGATCCAGTTTCAGATGAAAACTAAAGAAAATTGGGGATTGATAAACACAAAGAGCAGAGTGGACACTGAGATATTGTGTATTTACCAGGTGCGACTGAGCAGCGGAAGAACAATAACAAAACTAAAGGAGGTTATTTTGTGGTGAATATGATGAGAGTGACAGCATCACTTTATCTTCATCCACCTCAAACATGAGAATACGGAGACAAAACAAAGCTGGGTCACGGTTATAAATTCTAACCATTACATTATAATCTATAACTCTGAGCTAGGTCAGCTAAAAGAAGCATCACTGGACTCATTTCCTCTCGCTTGTCTGCGGACACTGCCAAAGCCTGGAATTCACTTCAATATCCAGAGCATTCATAGATGTGCCCATCCCCAGGGAGGCTAAAAATGTGCTACTAACACATTTGCCAGATCCATATTTCATAAAAACGTAAAAGTCAAGATACCTTTTTTTAATTTTTTAATTTATTTTTTAATTTAGTGACGTTTGTCATTGAGAAACAAACAGAGCAACAGATGTGTGGATGACGGTAAACACTGTGATGGGAAAGAAAAACATAGAGAGAGACAGGAAGACATGGATCAGGCAGACCATGCTGCTTAAAGGATAAAGCCAGTGATACCAAAACCAACAGTGTGCATATTCTACTAACAAAAGCCAGACATGGATTGTTCTGTGCCACAGACCTCCATTACATTCTTGTTCAAAAAACTATAAATGAGCCACACAGCTTTACTTTCTGACATGTAAGGCTGCAACTAACAATCATTTTTATCATCACATTTTTCAAGGTCATGATGTCGAATCGCCATCATCTTGTTTTGACTGTACAACAGCCCAGAAATACTCAATTTCTCATGTAAGACAAGTAAAAACAGTAAATTCTCAGTCTTCAGATGGAACCATCAACGTTTACTTGGACAAATACTTAATTAATCTGCAAGTTATTTTCACTGAATCATATTATTTATAGACATAATAAACAATATAATAAATTTAAAAGAGAGAGTCATTGCAGCAGTCTTTCTGGTGCAGGAGTCAGATCACGGGGGGATGCCAAGGCTCCCAAGGGAAGTGGGGCACAACTGTGTGCATGACGGGGCAAGCTGCCCGGTGGCTAGGCCACCTGCTGGATGGCAAGTTGCCACCAGAGAACATGCACATGGAGCGCACATGCAAACACACTCATGTGCAGACACACCCCGTCACACAGAGGACACAGACTTTTCTTTTTTAAAAAAAGGAGGAACATTTTATAGAGAAATATTTAGAGATAAACCTGTCAGTGAAATTTAGAGTGCCATGTTCTTCACTGGATCTATGATTTTTATTTCACAGTTCATTGGACATTCTCGTGTGATAGAGGCTGAGGAAAGTCCCCTTCCCACAGCTTCTTTGTCTCTCTCTCTCACACACACACACACACACACACACACACACACACACACACACACACACACACACA